>NC_081556.1:4183264-4383264 GCF_963082655.1 Stomoxys calcitrans | reverse complement strand
TAAGCGAAATCTAGCAACATATGCCTTTATAGAACACATGTTGCATGAACAATTGACATATAATTCAACTCTTCACATGTTGTAAGAACAAATGACACATAATTCAACTCTTCAGTTCATATTTGAGAATGATTTAATTTTCCAACCCACTTTCCTTTCCTCTCTAGAATGATTTGCTGTTAAATATCCATAGGGCTTTTAGCAAAGTAATTTCAAACATTATAGTGCAAAGTTTTTGGCAAAATATTTTGAGCGTTTTGTAGGCATTGGCAAAAAATTTAAATTAAAAGCCTAAAATTTTTTAAAATTTTGTTTTGGGTTTTGTCTTGATTATATTTAAGTTGGTTAATGCCTTTGAGAAAATTATGATTTTTCATAAATTTCCTTGCAAAAGAGTGTCATTAATTGCCAAAGGGATTAAATAATAAAGTGGCACATGGACATGAATATTCATTCATGTTTAATAAACCCTAACTATGAAGCCAAATGATGGAAATGGAAAACGAAACTGGGACATAATGGACAGTTAAGTTAATTTCTGTCTCTTTTTAGTTTTGAAAATACTACTGACATTGTAAGGACAAATTTTCCCCTTGTGTTTCTGTACTAATTCTGGATTTCCTTTTGTTTATAAAGTGGGTTTATCCCCACAATCTCTTGTTGCTCCTTTTTGCGTGTTTGCCTAGTAATTTTTTTATTGCATTATTTGAAGCAGATCCCATCATCTGATGTTCCTAAGTGATTTCCAACGTCCGCGATTAATTACTCTGAGCCAACACTACTTAGTTGCACACTATAATTAAATCCAATGCGCTTCTGCTGCTGCCTGCCTGCGAGCCTTGGGAGACAAACAATGGCAGTCTGCTGCTAAATGAACTTAATTGCTTTCCAACAAGATGAGGGTAGCAAAGAAAGAAATAAAGAAAAAAAAACTTCATTTGGTTGGTTTGCCTCCTCGACTCTGCTCTTTAATTTTGCTTTAGTTGTGGCACACCCTTCTCTAGAGTGAACGTTCTTTTCTTTGCACAATTTGTTTGCTTTAGTTTTTTCTTTGCTCTATTGATTTCTTCAGAACATTGCTGCTCCCCTCTGCTTCAGGTGATTTGGCTAGGGGCATTTTCAAACCTCTGGAAATAGCTTCAAGTACCCTTTACTGGCTGTATACTCTGAATTGCTCTTTCTCTCTCACTCTTAATATGATTTTCGTTTCCTGGCTGAAGTGCATTGTTGTGGACAGTGTACATGTGGGGGAGTGAGGCTGGTACTTCCAAGTAGTGCCATAGATTAAGCACACATGTCTTTGCATAAATTAGAGAAAATACCATAGCTTATGTTGGTAAAGCTCATAAAAAATGTTGTGTATTTGCTGTAACTCAATAGATGTTTTTGAAAGTATGGAGAAAAAAAAACTCTCCATTGCACTCAATGGCCATTGGGATCAAATTTTGGGTTTGCCACGATGTAAGTGTGTGTGTGAGTGAGTGAGTGGTTGAAGAGGGGCCAGCAAAAGTGTTGGCACACTTGGTAGCTTAATTGAAATTTCACACAGCACACACTCTTATGCTGTGATTTAAAAACGGAAAGTTGAAATTTGTATTTTGTTGGAGTGCAAAGAACTATTCCACACACTTAACCTTATACAAACACACTCACACACACACACACACACCCTTTCACTTGTATTTGCTTAAATGAGATTTGCAAAAGGCTTAAACGATAAACAAACTAAATGGGTGAAAAATTACAAATGCCATACGTTTAGGTGTAGAATTTTTATTCTAGCCATAAACATGAGTTTTGTCGGGATCTAAGTGCTTTTATGGGGAGGGAATTGAAATGTCTAAATTAGTTGGTGCATGTGTGTGTATGTGGGGGAGGGGTGGTGTGATGTAGAAATAAGCATCGTACTTTTATTCTTGTTTTGATGGAGCGGTAAATTTATAAGAAGTATTTTCTAAGTTTATTTGCTGTTGTTCAAGGAAATGGGGGAAAATTCCATGTATAACAAAGTTTTTATAGTATATGGTTATGGAATCTATTGTAGGGTCTGGTGATCAATTTGATCTTTATGCCAATTTTCTTACTAAGAGAAATATGTGTAATATTTTGAGAAAATTTGTTCATTTGAAAAGCTTTGTAAAGATGGATGAAAATTTAGACGGACGGAGAGATAGGGAGACAGAGAGGTGAACAGACAGATAGAAAGATGAACATATAGATAGACGGATAAAAAAACGAAATGACCGACAGACGGACGGACCGATGAACTATCAGACAGATAAACCGTTAGGCATACAGGTAGACAGACGGACTGACATTGAGATGGATCTATACTCAGAAAAAAAAAAGTGAAATGTTTGTGGAAATTCGTTCAGTTGGGAAGCTTTGTAAAGATGAAGAAAATGACAGACGGACAGACAAACTGACTGACATAGAGACTGAATTATGGATAGGCAGATAAACGGATGGTCAGACAGATAAACCGTCAAACATACAGACAAAATGACAGAGAGACGAGAAGAGGGACAGATGTAAGCAACGGTTAGAAAGAAGAACAGGCAGACAGGAAGTTAAACAGACGATCAAACTAGCAGACAGACGGACAGACCCATGACAGGCAGGTCGAACAAGATGAAGAATAACTTTCATACAATTTACGTTGTTGTTGTAGCCACATTTTCATGTGGAAGTATTGTTCCTCATCCAGCTCCTGTGTTAGCAAGCTCGTTCCGGTCCAAAGGACCGATCGCCGCAGAAACAAGTTGGTCGTTGCCTATTTAAAGTGCATTTACGACTGCGAAAACCTCCACCAAAAAGCGCTTCACCCTGCGCTAAGATACCGACTTTCACAGCCTAAGCGACAACATACGATCGAGCATAGCATGCAGTGCTTCCCTCGGGGCGATTCTCCTTGCTCCAAAAATCAGCACGGCCAACGTATCCTGTGCCTTCTTTATTATTTTTTGGACCCTGAGACTAATGCATCATAAGAGGTCCCCTGAAAAGGAAAACAGAGGCCTTTGTTCATTTAGAAAGCTTCCCAAATGCCTCTAAATTAGGTCCGTAATAACAACGAGACATCCGCGTAGACAGACGTCCTGGCAAAGAGGCGGGCGGACAGACGGACTGACAGAGAGACGGGAAGAGGGATAGACAGACGTATGAAATGGAAGGACAGGAATACAGACAAATAGAGCTGGCAAAATATCGATGGCACTAACGATATTTTAGTTTCTAGCTGAATAACGTTTGATATTTTTTTGGGGTTCGGTCATGAAAGTATCCCAATCACACATTTTTCAATCGTCCTTCTTGTTTAGTATTTCAAGTATCATTCGAATCGGCCCATATCCTATTATATATAGGGTCAATTTTCTTCAAATTAGGTTAAAATTTAGTTGAGGTAGTTGTTGTTACTTTTTTTAATTTAATTAATTGAGACACTTATTACTGTGCAATAATACTTATTGAGTTATTTCATCATAGTAAGCTGGAGGATGCGTGCAAGACTACAAAACATGAGATCATGAGTTCAATCCTTAGCGGTGACAAAATCATTAAAATTTATTTTTAAGGTTAATAGTAAAGAGAGTGACGAAGAAAAACTAGAGTGCAGTAGTAACCGAACAAAAACAAGCAGTGAGAGCCGAACAAAGAAAATAAAACTATACACTGACCACACACAGCAGCAAAGCAATCACATGTGTGGCATCGCTGGTAAAATGTTTTTTGTTTTGCTTTTGAATAATATTTTTGTTGTTGTTATATGTTGGCTTGCAAGGCGACTGCCTTTCAACACCAAATTTGTACTTTAGGTCGTTGAAATTCAAAATTGTTGCAGCAAAATTAACAAATTTCGTCGTAAGACTTTCGACAAAAATTGTTGTTTTCGAAAATTATTTTCATCTGTGTATTAGTCCAGGCAAGTTACTCAGCATGTGGAATACGCTGCTAAAAAGGCATGGAATGTGAACATCGCACTTACCAGAATGATGTCAAAGTGGAGAGTGCTACTCGCAAGTGTTGTTAATTTTTGTCTATTGTATGGAGCTCCTGTTTAGGAATCGAAGCTAAAGACGTCATCAAGATACCACATGACATAAATAGCTAGACGTTACTGTTTCCAAGTGTGCAGTGGCAACAAAACCATCTCAAGCGACGCAGCACAGATGATAGTTGGAATGATGCCCTTCGATATGCTTGCTAGGGAACATTTCCTTCGGTACTTTCATAAGAGAAAATTTTCCATTGGTACTTTTAAAGATTGTTATTGCTTCTTCTGGTGACCGACCCATAACATCGATGTCGTCGGCATAGGCGAAAAGCATATAGTCTCTTGTGAGTAGTGTGCCCTCTCGCAGCAGCAAAGACAGAACTACGATTTCAAGTCATTGTATAACAGTTAACGTAAATCTGTTATATAATTGTATCAAAACTAATTTTAATTTCCCTTTTCCTATATTCGAAGGCACCCAAAACGGAATTAAGTGTTTTAATCATTGTATAATAGTTTGTATAAAACTATAAAACTAGTAACCTTAAATTCGTTATGCAATCGTGTCATGCCAATTTTGATTTTACGGTTTACTGGTGACCGACCCATAATATCGATGTCGTCGACTTAGGTGAGAAGCATATGTTCTCTTGTGAGTAGTGTGCCTATTCACACCTGCATCTCGTATAATCTTCTCCAGCAGGATACTAAAAAGATCACACGGTAAGCTCCCTGTCTGAAACCACGTTTGGTATTGGTCGTTTGGGAGAGGTTCTTTCCTACTTTAGCTGAGGAGAGTGTATCAGCAGCGTCATCCTGCAAAGTCGTATCCGTTTTGCAGGGATAAAAAATTCAAACATGGCTTGAAATATCTTTGAAATAGGGCTGTCTAAGGTGACCAGGTCTAAAGCCACGCTGATAGGACCCAATTATTTCGTTGATTTTAGACTTTAATCTTTCACACGAACGTTCTATGGTATTTTGTTAGCGATGGGGAGGAGACTTATTCCTCTGTAGTTGGCGCATACCGTTTTGTCCCCTTTCTTGTGTGAGGGACATAGTATGCTGAAGTTCCAATCATCGGGTATGCGTTCTTCTAGTCAAATTGCGCAGACGAGCTAATGCATACACATTATCAGCGTGTCTCCTCCGTTCCATCGGCTCCTGCTGCCTTATTGTTTTTCAGCCGGGTTGCGTGAACCTTATTTTGACTAGTGGTACATACTCTATACCATCATCAGGGGTTGGTCATGACCACCATTATCTGGGAAAAGTGTATAACAGTTAAGATAAAACTGTTATACAAAAATATGTTGTTGTATTGATATTTTCAATACTAATAGGAAACTACGAACTAACTACAGTCGCAAAGGTAGTAGATGGCCATATCATATTGTCGATACTGAAATATCTGCTGGCGGAGTGGCTGGCTTGACCAGAGAGCAAGGAGCAGCTTTTGATTTGGTCAAGAAGGATATGTCCAACAGCGGATGCATGAAAAGCAAAGAATCCTTCAGATCTCCAACTCGTACTAGGGAGACTAAGGAACTGCAATCCTAAACTTTCAAACTCCGACTGGTAAATTTTAAATAAATCTTCAATATTCTTATTTTCCACCCATTGTGACTTGAAATACAATAATCAGCTCATTGCCTTCAATTAAATATACGAACGTGTGTTCTACATTTCCCATTGCATATTATTTGCCATAATTTCATATCAATCATACGCTGCGTTGAACATGGGATTACATTTTAATAATATTTGCATATTCACCACATAATGTGAAAACTTTTCGAATGCAATATGTTTTTTTTTTCGTTGCAAACGAAAATAGAATTATTATAAGCTTGTGGTTATGTTGCTGAATGGCATACATTTTGACAAATGTGCAAAACATAAAATGCGTTGGCACGAATTCTATCAGAATAAATGTACAGCCAATATGAAAAAACATTTAAACATTTGAAGTGATTTTTTGAGCAACATTTAAAAGCGATATATAAATACAGTAGAATGGGTATGCAATGAGAAGAGCTGCAAAATTGTCGTATACATACCAAGTATTTTCGGAATTGTCTAATAACCTTATGTTTTCCTCGACTATCTGCGATAACCTGTAAAATAATCAGTTTTTATATGGGAGAATACACCCCAAGATTCTTAAAAAATAAAATTTATAAAATATTCCAAATTCAAGTATTTGTAGGAAAATTCTTTTTTTTTATCTTTTTTAAAAAATCGTATGTTTTGTAAATTTTATATAAAATTTGCAATCTACCATCCCTCTTTACCCATCTAATATTAAAAAATGCATTAGCCATTTAGCATATATACCAATACATTTAGATAATGTTTATATAACATTAAATCACAGCTCTCTCTTCCTCTCTCTGCGGTAATGGCCTTGCAATCTACGCGTACACTAACTCACCCATACATATGCACATATTTATCATCAATTTCTGCCAAAGAATAACAATGGGAATGAATGAGTGAATGAATTGACTTCATCACAGCTAAAGTAAAATGTGATGAGATTAAACGAGCCGTAGGAAGGATAGACAAATGTGGCATTAAAATTCATCAAAGGATTTTTTACACACATCCTATGATGTTAGAGATGGCTTCGAACCCATTCCCAAAAGAAAGAGAGCCTTTAAAAAATTACAACGTCTAAAACAACATCAGATATAGGACAACAAAAAAAAAAGCAAAACAAAAAGCAAACAACAGCTACTCAAACACCATTAAAACAAATCGTTCATAAGTTATTCATAAAAGCCCAAGAAACAGCAACAACATCAATTCAAATGACTACAACGAAAATGAACATCAGCAACATCACAAAGACAGGAAGACTTTCAAATATTGTTATTTTGTAGGGGTGTGTGCGTACTCGAATGATTGTGCATGTGTGTGAGTTTCTTTGCAGGGCTTAACATTAAAACCATTTGTCTTAAAGAGAATGCCTAAAGGCATAGAAATGAATGAGAGACACAAATTTATTTGTGACATTCCACGACGTTTATTTTACGATATTACAGACTTCCGTTTCCGCTTCCGTTTGCCAGTCATATGTGCCACTACTGGAGTAGATAGTCTTTATGCTACTTTGGTGCTGCTGACGGCAAATGCAGATGTTGCCTAATTTCCATTCCTTGCTCGTTTGATTTTTTTTCTATTCTGTTTCTCATTTGAAGGCCCTGCGATTTTGTTTCGATCCGCTTTTGACTGTGTCAACAGCTCCTTCATTTCATCGTTACACATGTTGCTAAGCCATTTCCCCTTAGCAAATGGAGTGGTATTAGGTTAGTACTGTTCGCAGTCTAACAACGGTGACAGCAAGAATGGGATGGCAGTGAGTTTCATGTCTTGACAACATTTGACAAAAGCCATAAAAGGTGGTAAAATATAAATCACAAGTTGTTGTTTTAGTTTTGTGTGTATGTCAGTTTTTCTTTGAGCTTCGCTGACTGTGTCATTTCGTGTGGTGCTAGTTTCAATGTTTATGTCTTCAAAATACATTTGCAGCTGAAAGGCATAATAACTTAACTGCATTTTTGCAAAATTTCTGTAAAAATTCTAAGAAAAAATATAAACATGACTGGATGTTTTGTATTTTTAAAGGCCGCCAAGACCAAACCCCGTATTGAAGTCATTGTATAACAGTTAATATTGTATAAAATTGTTACAATTGTATCATTGAATTTCCGATTTTCTTCCGAAGACCCCAAAGGCAGAACTAAGTATTTCAATTGTTGTATAATAGTTAGCATAAAACTGTTTTACAGTTTAAGTAAAACTGTTATACAATTGTGTTATACCAATTTTTTAGAAAAACTGTTAGTTATTTCAAATTAAAGTTCACAAATTTCTATTTTTCAAGGGTGCAAAGACAAAGCTAAGTCTTCAAGTCATTGTACAACAGTTAATCTAAATCTGTTATACAATTATATCAAAGCCAAATTTAATTTCCCATTTTCTATATGTGAAGGCCTTCAAGACGCAATTAAGTGATTTATTCATTGTATAAAAGCTTCCATAAAACTGTTATCCAGTAACGTGAGTAAGTAGTACATAACAGTTAGTCGAAAACTGCTGTACAATTTGGTCATATTAAATCTGAATATACTATTTCTCTTTTTCGAAGGTCGCCAATATAGGATTTTATGTTTATGGTATTAGAGTTACCTTAAAAGTGTTATACTAAATCAGTTATACAGTTAGCGCAAACTGTAATACAGTTACAGTTAATGTACAACTATTTTTTATTTATGTCTTTCCGATATCTTGCTTCCAAAGACCACCAAAAAGAGAATTAAGTGTTAAAGTCACTGTTATACAGATGTATAATAAAAAAACTTGATTTTCCGATTTTTTCCGACGGTTGTCTAGACGTTATTACGTGTCATTGTATAACAGTTGGCTTAAAACTGTTATACTTCTATAAAATAATATATTTAATAAATAAACTTTGCCCATGCACATTCAACTTTGGAACAGGGGCAAACTTCTCACATATCAATGAGTGATGTCCGATTCAAGTTTAAGCTCAATGATACGGGGCCTCCTTTTTATAGCCAAGTCCGAACAGCGTTCCGCAGTGCAACACCTCTTTGGAGAGAAGTTTTACATGGCAAAGTACCTCACAAATGTTGCCAGCATTAGGAGGGGAAATCCAACGCTGCAAAATTTTTTTTCTGATGGTCTCGCCAGGATTCGAGCCCTGGCGTTTAGCGTCATAGGCGGACATGCTAACCTCTGCGCTACGGTTGTAAAATTTTGTCATACCAATGTGAATTCTACAGAAGTTGGGAACTTTTCACCATGCAACCCTAATAGATAGATTGCTGGGCTCACAACAAAGTGAAAAATCTATAAAGAGCTTTTAAATATTTCCAAAAAAATTATTTCTAAATACACCGTTTCCAGGAGGTTATGAAAATAGAATTATCAGTATATGTCATTGTATAACAGTTAATATTATTGCATAAAAACTGAAAGCTTGGCTGCTTAACTTTCCACAATTTACTAGATAGTTAAAAAACACCATTTACGTCCGCCATGAAAATACATTTATGGGCTAAAATTTTGTATCAAATTTAAGGTTATACCTACGATGGCCATAAAGATACTTATATGGGTAACAGTGTAGATAAAACTGTTATACACCAATTTATTTTTGTATTCAATACAATTCTGCAATACCTGTTAGAGTGATCGGTTATTGTCAATGTATTACATTTAAGGTAAAACTTTTATACTGTTATATAACAATAGATTTCTGTATTAAATACATTTCTATTATAAAACCTTGTTGGAAACAATTTAAATTCGATTGACAATTCCATCTTTCTATACATGCTTCATAGCCTTGTTTTTTGTAATTTCATTATTTCTGAGGGTCATGAAGGAGGCAATAAGTATTAAAGTCTTTGTATAACAGTCCAGGTAAAACTGTTATATTGTTACAAAATATATATTTCCGTTTGGAATACATTTAAGTTATGATGCTATGTCATACCAAAATTGGGGTTTATTGTAATCTGAACCTTTTAGACATACATCCTTTCACAATGGAATGCTGGGTCGCAACATAATAGCATTTTCTAAATTTCTTGACTTATTTCGTTAGATCAATGATAGCTAAACTAATTGTTAAGCTTATTATTTTTAAACCAAATATTAATTTACTTAGTTGGATATCAGAGAACATTGGTACGTTTATCCAAACTCAAAATATATTTCCTAGGGCCTTGATTTTCTGCACTTCTTCTACAATTTTTGACACTAAGTTCCGTAATGTCTTTTCCCAAATATTTATCATGATCAAAAAAGGGCACCAACCTCATTCAATTATACTTAGTTCACTTTGCTTCTCACCCAAAAGCGAAATAACTGTAGCAACTTTGCTGAGGCACTGTTTGGCTGTGATGTTGTAAGCCCAGTTAACTACTCAAAAAAACAAAAAGTGGGAATATGAAAATCGAATTTAGACATCTATCTTTCTGCACTCCCAACACATGAGTGAAACAAGTCAGACACGCTCCGAATAACAACAAAAACAACATTGAACTAACAAATATGAAGAACATGAACGCCCCATAAACGAATGAGTTTTTAAACAAAGGAAATGGCCTAAAAGTTTATGTCACCTAAAGTATGGGTACTCGTGTTGTTTGTGCACACATGTCTCTACATAAATCGTATTGCCTAATATCACCACTTTGTTTAGCATGCATTCATTCATTCACCTCATTCCTATGTAAATTTCTGTGAAGTTTTCGTTTTTTTGTGTGTCTTCTACATTTCTTCATAATGGCAAAAGCATGTCATTAAATTGGATTTGGATATGCGAATGAAATGTTTATTGCAAATCAATATTTTGACTATGAAAGTGGTTTAAAAGGTCATAGGTGATTGAAATAAATTGACATTTTTTTATTTTACAAAGAAGAGTCAATGAAATGGTTTCGAATTTATGTATTGTTTCCCCATTTCTATTAATGATGGTCATTAGGGAATCGTCATCGTTAGAGGACATTTTCGTTTGTTATGTCATTGTGCAATTAGATTTTGTTATTGCAACTTACAATTGTTATGTTTTTCGTCGTAAGCACACTGTTCTACTCCCAATGCCTGGATTTCTACTCCTAATACCAGGATTTCTACTCCCGAATACCTTTCGTTTGTATCCCACATTGTCTGTCTTGTATGTCTAGCCCACGTTTGGGGTTTTTCCGGTTTGGCAATTTTAAGGCAATTCCCTCCTAATTGGGGTATCAGATTCACATTCTACTCTCAAATACCTTTCGTTTGATACCCATATTGTCCCAATAGGTCAATATATTGGTTTGGGATTTTTAGGATGGGGCGTTCCCCTATGTTGTTTGAACCCAAATTTAGATATCTGATTTGTGTTTTTTTCGGTTACCAAGATAGTCGATCGGTATACTAATCAATAGAACTATTTCTCTTCCTTCTGGGTGTTACAAATATATTCACTAAATTATAATACCTGGTACCACAGTAGTGGTGTTGGGTATGGGGTTGGGCCTAGCCTATATTTGGAACTGCACCGCCAGGGTCGCGCTTAGGCTGAGAAAGGTCAGCATGCTGAAGGAGTAAGGTTGCGGCCACAGTTTGATTCTGGGTATGGATGGATACGGAGGTTAAACTGAGGAGAATCTCCGACCACCTGGCACCAGTGCCGACTGGAGGATGGATCATGATCTACACACATGGCTCAAAGATGGAGCCACAGACTGGATTGGGGGTCTACTCTGATGCACTCAATATCAGTATGTCTCTGAGACTACCGGATGAGTGTACGGTCTTTCAGGCAGAGGTCTGTGCCATTGCGGTGGCCGCAAGAGAAATTCTTGCAAGGGGCTTACCGTTCTCGAAACTCAGAATTTATGTGGACAGAATATGTGGCACTTAAGGCCTGGGGGTCGAGGATGGTGAGGTCGAGATGGGTGGCGGACTGTTTGGAATCCCTGGATAGGCTCCGGACTCACGATGTGACGCTGAGAGGGCGGATGAGTGCGTCAGGAGGAGTTCGTCTGCGCCAGGCGGACCAGTCATCGGTCTTGCTTACGTGCCATTTGTCGAGCTACTGAGCACAGTAGAGGGGATGGCCAGGTGGGACCCGGTAGATGGTTGCCGGACTGCGAAGGCGCTATGATCGGTCATCGACCGGAGAAGAACAAGGGATGGCTTCCGATAAGAGGTCGATGAGTACTTTGACAGTGGTCATAAGTGGACACTGTGCCATAGGCCGTGGCGGCGCGCATGGGACTACCGCACAATGACTTCCGTAGGAGTTGCCTCAATGAGGATGAGGAGGAGACTATTGAGCACTTGCTGTGTTCCTGCCCGGGTCTGCAGAGACGAAGGCTCTTCTTTCTAGGGAGCCGTTTCTTCTGTGATCTGGTTGAGATTGTAAACGTACCTCTGGTATCTCTCCTGAGGTTTGTTGAGGGAACAGGATGGTTCCGACGGGGGGTGTGCCACAAGTTCCGGGGTAGGTAGATCCGTGCTTGCGTAGGGACGGGAGGTTCTTAACCCCCCCCCCCCCTCCCCCGCTCGTGTTTCTCCACTCCTCCTGTTTTTTTCCCTTTTATTCGTGTATAACCTCTAGTACGAGGTCTCAAATTTTCTTTTTCTTCCCTTTCTCTCTCTAGGGTACCACAGTGCGCCAAACTGGCCTCCGAGTGAACTTTGGTGGGCGACCCATTTAACCTAACCTAACCTCCCATATGAATTGTTCTTCCGAGTTGACTTTCTAAGGGTTCAGAATTTTTGTTATACATTAGAGCTATTTCTATTGAGGGCCAACTTCTACGAGCATTCAAGTAAGGCTTGTAATGTTCATCCTATTTTGTTGAAATTCTGAAGAAAATGTCTTTTTCTTCATGTATTCATCTTATCGAGAAATATACTTACCATAGCTAATACAGTTCCATATATTTCACAATGTGCCTGAATAGATTTTATTATTAAGGGTTTATTGTGCCATTTCCTCAATTGCTTAGGAAAATATGTATGTTTCCCGATCCCATACAAATGTGAGCCATTGTGATTGTAAAATTCAATTACGAATGGGCATTTCGGATATTTTGTACCTAACACATGTTGAAAAGTACAAAAGAATCCGAAAGGAAGTAATGGGTTGTTGTATGCCAAGGTAAATTTGTTATAGCTTAAAAAGGAACTCACAAAAAAGAGCCCATATTGGAGATGGCCCGATAACAAGAGAAAAAGGCGCACAATTCTTAGTTTCTTTTTGCCCCAAAAAGGCCAACAAACATTTATAACAAAGAGAATGTAACAAAAGCTATTTATGAAATTTTGATGTAGAGAACCAAATGAAAATTCGTGCATTCACGAATACACACATACATCAAAATAACAATACAAACACAATCAACTGGTTCAGCGTTCATTCATTTCCGTTTCCTGTTAGTTTACTAAACAGCCCCTTTGCTATGATCTTTTGATGTTATCCAATGAAAGAAACATAACAAAAACAAAACCTTTTTCATAATAAATCAAAAGGCCCATTGTGTGCTTCGGTTTTCATTTTTGTTTATTTTTCCGGTTTTTTATTGTTTCTTTTTGTTATATTTTCTTAATCTCTTATAATTATCAATATTTTTTTTTTTGTTTTAATTTCAGCATTTTAATGAAGATTTTTTCTCTCGGATTTGGTTTTTGTGTTAAGTGGGGGGTTTTTTTTAAGAGTTTCGCATAGCTGACTTTTCTCTTTGGTTTTGGAAAGCTTTGATATGATATAAAGAGTTTAGTTTAGTTTAGTTTGTCTATAGAATTCATAACAACAATTTCTTTGGTTAAGTTTAAAGTTTAGACAATTGCATAAAACTTAAATTTCAACTTAGTTAGAGGGAGGGAATACCAATCAAGGTTTTCAAAGTTATGGAGAGGGGATTTTAGGGAGATAGCACCTCAGAGTTCAATTAGCTATTAGTTTAAGGTTTTAGGGTAGAGTCTTAAATATATAAATATTAAAAAAAAATCAAAGGTATATATTTGTTTGGTATCTTTTCCAAGATTTTTGTTTTTTTTTTTTCTTGGATTCGGAATTTTTGTTTGTTTCTTTAAACATTTTGCCATATACTTAACATCGAATATTTGTAAATATAAATATTTATTCTCATTATTCTGCTTGTTTGTTTTAATTTGGTTTATTTCATTGCTAGATTTTATTGTTGTTATTGTTTTTTATAAATTATTTTTAATTTTTTTCTCTCTGTTGCATAACATTTATAAAATTTATCTCAGTTTCAACATTAATTTGTGTTAGCATTTGTTTTCTTTGGTTTTATTGTTGCTGCTGTTATTGTTAAAATTTCTGTTGTTTTGTTAGTGGCTGTCAATTGGCTTATTTTGTGTGTGTTTACAAATTTATATTCAAAGATTTGTTTTTGTTTTATTTAAGGTATCTTTCTCTCATATTGATTTTTTAAGTTTGCTTATAATTTTTTTAAGTTTTTTTCTTATAGCATTGTGGAGAGTTTAAATTCAGCTTGGGAAAAGGGGAAATTGTTATTGAAGGGTGTGGTCAAAATAGAGGCAAATATATAAATAAAATAAAACGAACAAAAAATGTAATGTAAATGAAATAAATTTAATGAAAAAAATAAAAAGGGAATAAAATAAAATAAAATAAAAAATTTAACAAATAATAAAATAAAAGCTCGGAATTTTTTAATTTTTTATTCATAATTATATATCCGGGCATTCGGTGAAATGTTGCTTACATACTCCTTCTGTGGAATATGTTTTTCTGCTTATTGTCCCATGGTACGCATGCTTATTTCAAATATCATGCAAATTATTCATACACACCCTGGTACACACAAATTTTTCGTCATTGTATCCAATACGGCGTGCATATGGGGATTTGAAATATCATGCAAAGTAATCATACGCACAATAGGACGTCATTGTATCCACTAGGGCGTGCATAATTTTTTTTTATTAATTAAACAGTTCGATGGAATAAACAAAATAATAGTAAAATAAAATAGTACTAACTGCAAAATTAATGAAAAATAAATAATAACAAAAAAATAAATATATTAATATAAGAAAGAAAATGTACAAAATTAAAAATATATCATTTTTGTTAAAAGGAATGAAATCAAACAAATAAATATTTTTAAAATTTTTAATTATTAAATAATTTTTTTATTATTTTAAGAATTTTTGTTATATTAAAATGTTTGATTTTTTTATTATTTAATATTTTTTTTAATATATGTGTTTTTTTAATTTACTTCTTTTTTTATTTCATAATTTCCTTCAAAAGCCATGGTATTTGCATTTTTAATTTTTTTAAAACTATTATTTTTTGTACTTTTTATTATAATGATAGTCCAAATCTCGATTCATTTATTTTTTTATTATAATTGTCTGCAATGGCCTGGGTATGATAACAAAATCAAAAAAATGCAAACATTATGTTTTTTGAAGAAAGCTATAAAATTAAAAAAAGAAATATTTTATAAAACAAATATTTTTTAAAATTAAAATCTTAAAAAAATAATAATAAAAAAAAATAATATAATAAAATATCAAATAATCTCAATAAAATTTTAAGACAGAAACAAACCAAAACAGAAAAAAACAAAGATTTTAATAATTTTTTTTTTCTTAAAAATTTTAAAACTTCTAATATAAGCAATTTTAAGAATAAAACAATTTAAAAATTTCCTTGAAATCATACTTTAAAAACTTAAAAAAAAATTATGATTAACTTTCAAAATTTCAAAACTTTTTTTCATTAATCTCCCAAATGGGAGAGATACGAGCTGTTTGACAATGAGAATGAATATCACTAGAATGAAAGGCTTTTATTGATTACAGAAATAAATCGCCTGACATACAGGCGGAATGGACACAGATAAACACACCATTGGCGGACATTTATGTTTTAATTATTTTTGCTTTATTTTATTTTGAATTTTTTGGATTTTTATTTTTTTTTATTTTGATAAAATTTTGAGTTTTCTAAACCAAATATATTTAAAAATACTTTTTTTATTCATTGTTGCATGTTTTAATTAAAAAATTTTTTAAATTATATTTTTTTTTAAGAATTTACTTTATATATTTATATGAATTTAATATATTTCCCTTATTTTGACCACATCCTTATGGCTTGTTTTCATTTAATTTGAGTTTAATTGGTTTTGTTCATAAATGCCCTAATTATTTTATTGACCCTCAATTGGCTTTAATACTAGCTTAAATTGTTTATTTTTGGCCTTGGCTTATATGCTTTTGTTTAAGAGTTTATTGAAAAAAAGCTTTAATTTTTGAGACATTTTTGTTCTTGTTGTTGTTTGTAAATAAAAGAAAACAAATATTTTTTTTTATATTTTTTTTGGAATAAACTTCAAGGATTTCTGAAAAAAATTTGTTTTAATTTTTTGTTGCCTTATTCGATTACACTTACCTATTTGAAGAATAAATGGGTTATAGGGGATAGGGTAGGCTTATATTTGTTTAGGTTTTGTTTTTTGTTCAATGATTTTTGCAGTGTCTTCTTAACTTACAAATACTGGCAAGATATAGATTTACGGCCTTATTCACAAAACCCAATGAAGCCTTAAAATAGGTTTATTTGGCAATTCTATAAAGGAAATCTGTCAGATAAACCTATTTAAAATCTACATTAGGTTTAGTGAGTACCTGTGTTAAACTTTATTGAGAGCTAACATTCCAGTAGAGTTTTGAGAAGAAAATATTTTTAAGAAACATTTTTAGTTTTGATAAAACCCAAAAAAAAAAACACATGCATACCATCAAAATACTGTAAAATTCATAAGCCATCTTTCCATGGTGACTATTGAATATTTTCTCAAAAGTTAGGGTGATGTTAAAGGTACCTTTCTATTGTGATAGGCAAATACTTAAATCCTGCTATATGGAGTGCAGTGCTAGAAACTTTTTAACGAAAAGATTCATTACTCCCCTCATTATTAAACATAACAGAGCTCTCTTAGCAAACACTTTATCTCTCACACATCATACTGTTATCAACTATAATCTCCCTCACGGCAAGGTAGCACCACACAGGCTAATACTTTAAGCCCGATCTATGTGGTGTTTATCGTTATCATGAGAAGCTCCATACAGATGTGCGTGCACAGGTTGCAGGTATCTGGTTTGCACTGGATAGGACTAAAATAAACCACGGCGTCTATAACACTTTCATTCACAACTTACCCATCATAACATAGATCTCTTGGCATATGGATCACATTGTAATTCTTCATACTCTTTTACTCATTTTTACATCACACCACCAACCATAACTAAAATTTCGTTGCAAACACTCTATCTCTCTATATCATAGCTCTTTCATTCTCACTTACCACCACCTACAATAACATGGAACTCAAAACAAACACTATAACCTCACACACCATACTGTTATCTCTCACATACCTCTACAACATCACACACTCTCACAGATCTCTCAGCATACCTTCTCGTTAACACATCATACTGTTCTCTCTCATACACTCGCGTATCTTATGAAATATGGCATTGCATACACCATAAACAAATTAATCATAGTTTCACTCCGATTTGTTCCTAATTGGGATGTTTGGGAAACACTAAACCACATAAATTATGGTTTCCCAAAGGGCAAGCAACAATATATTATTCTTCTTGCTACACGCAATACATTGGAATTGATATAAATGCAATCAGCTGTAAGCCTTTTCATTCACAATAGATGACAAGCCATATGAGACAACGAAACACATCTACTTATAGCATGAAATCTGGGTACTGTTTGTATGAAGCTGACATTATATTTTTATTTGTTCATAGAAAATATCTCTCCTTAATTACAGCAATCTGGTGGTTCGAACAACTCCCTTTTAGGTAATTATGTAATAGTCTTAAACCCATTTTACATTACACATTAAATCCGGATTTAAGGCTCCCGTCAGCTGATTTTATAAAGAAAAACAGATGATCGAGTCATTAAATCCAGATTTAGAGAGCAGTGTAAACGGGGTTTAACGACCTTATTCACAAAACTTATGTAGATTTAAAATAGATTTATTTGACAAATATTCTTTATAGAAACATATTTTAAGGCTTCATAATAAAGTTTTGTGGATCATAAAGTTTTGTGAATAAAGGCGTTATTTTTTAACAAATTATTTTTCTTTGAGTTTTACTATATGTTGGTATTCCCTCTACTGCTACACGCAATACATTGGAATTGGTGTCAATTTAATCAGCTGCTTGCCTTTTCATTCACAATAGATGACAAACCATATGATATAACAAACCATATGACTTAACGAAACTCATTTACCTATGGCATGAAATCTGGGTACAGATTGTGTGAAGCTGACAATTGATTTTTATATGCTCATAGAAAATAGCTCTCCTTACTAACAGTAATTTGGTAAGAAGCTCGAACAACTCACTTTTAGGTAATTATGCGAAAGTTTTAAACTCCGTTCACACTGCTCATTAAATCCGGATTTAAGGCTCTCGTCAGCTGATTTTATAAAGGGAAAACAGATGATGGAGTAATTAAATCAGGATTTAGATAAGCAGTGTAAAAGGCGTTTATCAGCCTTATGCAGAAAACTTAATGAAGATTTAAAACAGGTTTATTTGACACATATTTCCTTTATAGAATTGTAAAATAAACATATTTTAAGGCTTTATAAAGTTTTTTCAATAAAACCGTTATTTTTTAAAATTTATTTTTCTTGGGGTTTAACTTTGTGTGTTTCCTCCCTCTACTGGAATATTATGCCCAAAGTTTATACCAACCCCTAATATGCACACTGGGCTTTTGAGCCCAAATTTCGTTTCTCAAAATTTTCATTAATTCATTTTTTTATCAAAAAATTCTGTATTTTTTTTCTAAATTTATAAAAAAAATATCTAAAAAATTCCACAAAAGCAACAAAAATATGTAATGTATATCTTAAAATTTAACATAATAATAAAATCGTTGATTTTGCTTTAATTCGTTTATATGGTTTGAGTGGTTTGAATGTTTTTTTTTGTATTTTTCCAGTTGTTATTGTTTTTGTTACGCCTTATATAATAAAAAAATGGCAAATTCCACATAAATATTCAAAATTATTTTTATTTTTATTTTATGTTACGTAGCTAACTTTCAGCTCTATGCATATTGCATGCATACAATTATTTCAAAAATTCATCTTCTTATTCGTTTTCTAAACAATAAAATTATTATTAATAAAAAAATTAACAAAAAAAAATCAAACCTTGATTTTTATAATATTTGCTATAAGTACACGATGTCGTAAGGGCTTTACGATTTTATTTTTTTAATTCTTTAATTATACTATAGATTTGTTATTTTTTTTATTAATTAATATGTTCCTTAATGGAATATAACTTCAAAGTAATTTGTTTTTGTATATATATTTTGGGATTTTCTTTGTTGTTGCTTACCTAAAAATTTTTTGGGGATTTTAAAGTAGTTGAGTATATTGTTTGTTGTTGCTTCTGTCATACGCCAAAATGTTTTTAGTGGCCACCAAAATTTAAAAAAAAATGTATTTTTAATTAAAATTATGTTTTAAATATGGTTAGCAGTGTTTTGTTATAATTGGGCCAGTTTTTCCTTTAATCACTGCTGTATTTGGCTTTTTGTTTGGGCTTTACTGCATTTACTGCTCATCCTCTGGTGGCATTTTGGCCAAGGTTAACAAAATCATGGTTAATTCTTTGCGAGAAATCTTGCCATCCTTGTCATAGCCTACACCGCGTAAAATGGTTTCCTCAAAAGCCTTCAGGTCCTGAGCATCATAGTCATCCTAAAATGGTTAGACAAAAACCCCACACAGATATTAAAACAAAAAAATATCATTTGTATATTTTATTTCATGGTTAAATGATTTCTTTTTTGGGAAATATATTTTCCCCTAAGGACGAAATGTCGCAAACACAATGTACCATTTTGTTTTTTTGGAAGTCAGCAAACTTTGTTATTGCTTACCTTCTTCACCAGCTCCAATAAATCTTTAAGGAATCCTTTGAGTTCTTCATTTTCAATTGAGCCGCTATTATCCTTTAGAGCATGAAATGCACAGAAAGGAAACCAAGAAAATATGCAAAAAAGGGAATTAGCATCTGTTTTCGATAGAAATATAATTTGATTTCGTTAAAGATACTGGCAACGACATTGATGTTAAAATAAATATGTCATGGTTTGTTCGGAGCCTTTTTTTCCTTTTCTTTCATCTTTGCTTATAGAAAAAAGAAAACAAGGGAAAGGGAATACAGTATATCCAATCATCAGTTTGTGATAAAAATCACATTATGCATATTGATTATTTCGCTGAGTATGGCTGATGATAACAATCATAACGATGATGATAATGATTATGGTCCATATCTTTTACTTGTGTTTTGTTGTGTGTTTCTTCAATGCTTATATTATGGCTTAGGGAAATATTTTATTATACTTGGGAATCAATTTTCTCTTTCAGTCAACGAGAAAAATGAGAAAATAAAACCCTAAAAATGTAGCATTCTTTGAATTTATTAAGCCATTATACTTTGACTATACATACAGTCAATAAAATAAGTTTACGTACACTTTGTTTATCCAATAAAAAAGTCCAGCTAAAAATACTCATGATGTAAAATTTCTTAATATGACTCTTTCTACTTTGCTAAATCATCTAGCCAATACGTATAACCAAAGTTCAGATATCACTCAAATTTGCTCCCTAATATGTATTCAAAAGAAACAAGTAAAAGGGCGTTAAGTTAGGCCGGGCCGAACTTTGGATACCCACCACCTCGTTTATATATGTAAACTACTTTTCGTCATTATCCGCTGATAAATGCATAATTTATGCCCCCATAGCAGCTTTATCGAAATATGGTTCGATTTGGACCGAATTTGACACGGATATTAAGAGGTCTAATAAGTACAAGTCATTGTTCAATTTTGTAGAACAAAATATTGGTCTTTTTGGTTGCCATATCCAAATATAGACCGAACTGATCCATATACGACACGAGAAATCGGTCTATATGGCAGCTATATCCAAATCTGAACCGATCTGGGCCAAATTGAAGAGGTATGTCGAAGGACCTAACACAACTCGCTGTCCCAAGTTTCGGTGAAATCGGACAATAAATGCGACTTGTATGGGCCCAAAACCTTATACCGAGAGATCGGTCTATATAGCAGCTATATCGGAATCTGGACCGATCTGGACCAAATTGAAGAAGGATGTCTAAGGGCCTAACATAACTCATTGTCCCAAATTTTGGCGAATTCGGGCAATAAATGCGCCTTGTAAGGACCCAAAACCTTATATCGAGAGATCGGTTTATATGACAGCTATGTCCAAATCTGAACCGATATGGGCCAAATTGTAGAAAGTTGTCGAAGAGCCTAACACAATTTACTTTTCCAATTTTCGGCGAAAGCGGACAATAAATGCGCCTTGTATGGACCCAAAACCTTATATCGAGAGATCGGTTTATAGGGCAGCTATATCCAAGTCTTGACCGATCTGGGCTAAATTAAAGAAGAATGTCTAAGGGCCTAACACAACTCACTTTTCCAAATTTCGGCGAAATCGGACAGTAAATGAGCCTTTTATGGACTCAAGACCTTAAATCGAGAGATCGGTCTATATTGCAGCTACGTCCAAATCTGGACCGATCTGGGCCAAATTGAAGAAGAATGTCGAAGGGCCCAATATAACTCACTATCCCAAATTTCAGCAAAATCCGATAATAAATGTGGCTTTTATGGGCCTAAGACCCTAAATCGGCGGATCGGTCAGTATGGGGGCTATATCAAGATATAGTCCGATATAGCCCATCTTCGAACTTAACCTTCTTATGGACAAAAAAAGAATCTGTGCCAAATTTCAGCTCAATGTCTCTATTTTTAAAGACTGTAGCGTGATTTCAACAAACAGACGGACGGACATGGCAAGATCGTCTAAGATTTTTAGGATGATCAAGAATATAAATACTTTATAGGGTCGGAAACAGATATTTCGATGTGTTGAAAACGGAATGACAAAATGGCTATACCCCCATTCTTCGGTGGTGGGTATAAAAACACAAGATTTCATCTAAAGAAGGCCTAAAACCTACTTTATGAGAAGAGTGAGCCTATGCAGGGAAAATCGACATTCAAGTGCTGGTTAAAGAGTGAATCGACGTTGGGAACAATTGCGACATCTAAAGGAGGACCCAACATATACAAAAGTCATGTGAAATTTTTTTAGTTTCTACAAATTTATCATATGCTTCTTAATGTACGTTAAAATTTTTTGATATGAATTTCCGATAATTTTTTTGTTTTTCTACCCTCTCATGAATTTGACATCATGAAAAACGGTAATGACATATATTCCATTGAAGTTCAGAGCCAAAAAAATTAAATATGTTCGTATTAATGGTGGGAACTCAGCCATTTTATTTGCTAGACACATGTGTACGTAAACTTTATTGATTGACTGTACATGTTTGTATTATGCTCTCAATGCTAAGGACTGTAATCATGTTTTTGGGCCAATTCGTTGTAAGATAATGTTTTAATTGAAATGTAATGAGTTGTTAAGTCGAAATTAAATGGTTTATGATATGATAGGCCTCTTGTGCCACCACTTCAGCCAAAATAAAAAAAATATGTTTTAATCTGAACAATCGTCATTAATGAGTGCCTCTCATTCCCAATTTTATTTTAAATATTTACTTTGCTTGGGATTATAAATGGGCGAAATCGGTGCATGTTTTCATACAGCTGCCATATAAACCGATCTCGGATCTTGACTTCTTGACCGTCAAGATACGGCAATTCTTATCCGATTTGGCTAAAATATCGTTTTTTATGACACTCAATAGATGTGCCAAGTATGGTCCGGATCGCTTCAAAACCAGTTGTAGCTCTCGATGGCGTAATTATTTTGCACATTGACTTCTCCTTTGAGTTTCAATATATTTACTTGCTAAGTATGGTCTGGATCGTTTTAAAACATGATATAGCTCCCATATAAACCGATCTTCCGATTGCACTTCCGGAGCTCCTAGAGGGTACAGTTCTTCTTTGATTGGTCTGAAATTGTGCACAACGACTTCTCCTATGAACTTCAACATAGGTGCCTTTAATGGTCCAAATCGCTTCATAACCTGATGTAGCTCTTCTATAAACCATTATCCCAATTTTCTTTCTTGAGCAAAATAGGGCCCAAGTCTTGCCCGAATTGCACAATGATTTCACAGAAAAGAAAGCAGGTTCCCCGAAGAGCTGCGACAACGCTGAAAAAGAGCTCCTCGCTTTCAAGTACTCCGGGAAGATTAAGCCACCACTCTCTCAACGGAGACTCTATACAGTATCCTATGGAGAGAGACGGAATATCTACTAAGGAAGCGCGCACGACTACAGAGTCTTCACTATGACTTTTAAAACGACGCCACAGACATCACTGAAGGGGAAGATGGTTGCTGAAAAAAGCTAAGGAGCCACCTTAGACCACCTATGACCTTCAACATAGGTGTCTTATATGCTCCAAATCGGTTCATAACCTGATATAGCTCTCATATAAACCAAATTCCCGAGATATGATATATTTTTTATGACATTCCGATATGTGTGTAAAATTTCATAAAAAGTTCCATTCAAATTCCCCTCCCCCAAGAACGAAATAAAGGAAATGCAATGATTATCGAGTTGATTTTTGTGGAACATTTCTCCGAAGTTTTATGTTTAATGAAATTATTTTCAAAATTTGAATTTCAGAGAAAATCTCATCGACATAAGAGTTGCATAGAAAATTGTGAGGAAATTCAATTTGCATAGAGTGTTTGTTTGTCAAATGAGATTTGTAAGCAAAATCAATTATATTTTAATAAAGAGTTTCCAAGAAACGTAAGCGTACATCAGAGCGTATGAGTGGTTGCTACTACCAAATTGGTGTGAATCATACGCATCAATACACAATGAGTATTCATATTAGTATGGCAATTAAAATGAAAACTTTTAAAAATTAAACATTTATTCAAGAATATAAAAAAAGAGATTTGTTAAAAGAATTTTTGTTTAATCAGTTTTAAATTAAAAAATAGTTTCAAACATTCGAGCTGTGAGTTAAAAAGTTCAAAGTATTTTCAACCCATTGTGCATCTCTCACTTGAAACCAAAAAATTAAATTGAATGCATCTTTGTTAATGCATAAAGTATTTCGTTTCAAAACATTTATTTGAAATATTCTCAACATATTTTCCATTTCCCACACTTAGCTTTTCTCATTCTCACCGACTTTGTTTTTCTTGCATGTTCGAAAACTTTTTGAAATATGTTGGTGATTATGTTGCATAAGGTGCAACTATTTCACAAACAACAGTAGATTTTAAAAACTTCTAAACTTATTTTCTACTTAAGGGGGGATAATGGTCTTAGAAACTTTTTTCCTACTCACGAGGGATGAGCTGGAAAATGTGTTGGTTTTTTTTTCCGCAGTTCAACTAAATCACCTTTATTTTCGTTTTTCTAGTTTTTTTTTTATTAAAACGCATGACGTAAAAAACACGCAAATGTAAATAACAGTTCAACAACTTTGACTTACTCTGTCATAAAGAGAAAAAACTTTTTCAATATCCTCCTTTGTCAACCTGGCTGCACCCTGTGTATGGTAGCATGAAAAAAAAAACACAAAGAGAGACAAAAAATACATCAGAAATATGGAAAGAAATAACATTTAATGATAACTGCTTGTTTCGCCTTTGCTCAGGAAACAAGTTAGCAAATTATAAATTAAGAAGAAAACTTTTATTAAAAAAAAAAAATTCATATGGAAAATAAAACCATATAAATAAATATAATGGTATATTAATTGGGGGAAGGGGGACTAGGGACAGTCAAGGGGAGTAAGTTAATAAAGTTCTTTGTATTGTTAGAAATATTACAAATATTATAAAATTTACAAAAAACACTCATAGTAAAATTATTTTTTTTTTGCTTTTTTCAGATGGAGCCATAAAATCGGTGAGTCAATGTTTTAATGTACCCCATATAAACCACATGCTTCTTCTATTTATAAGTGATAAAATTCAATATATATTCCATATTGCATTTACACTCCCTCCCACTATGCGCTAGTCCTGTCGTCTAATTGTCCTTGAACTTTGAACTAATATGCTTTTGCTGCTTGTCCTTTTACCAAACTTTGTTTCTAATGCGAATTTTTGTTTTGAGATTATCTATATGGCATACCTGTCTGTACCTTGCCACCTTCAACCACACACACACACATGTACACAGTGTGGTGTACTGAAAAACTGTGAAAAAAAAACCCTCATTTGGTTTTATATTCTGCAGCTGGTGTTACATTTTTCTCTTTGTTTTTTGGCTTTTTCATATAATTTATTTGCATTTGACACTTTAAGCATTACGTGTTCCATTTGCTGTAAACCATGAACACATTTGAAAACCTCCAACTGAGAAGCAAGAAAATATTGGGTACAGATATGGGTAATAAATCTCAAAAATCAATGATTTTTCAATGAAACTCGAAAAAATGCACACGCAAATGATTTCGAATTACAGAGAGAAAAAATCATATTTGGGACAATTTTTTTTTGTCGATATTTAATTTTCATAGAAAATTTCGTCGAAAATATAATTTTCATAAATTTAAAAATATAATTTTATAAAAAATTTGTTCGGAATTTGCTTAATTTTCGACAAAATTGTTGATAAAAATCACATATTTCGATTAAAGAGTAGTGCCAAAAAAAAATTTCCAAATTTTAGTATGTTACAAAAAAATTTTCAGAATATTTTGCATATTAAATTTTTTAAAATTAAATTTCAAAGAAAATTTTGTTGAATTTTTATGGACAATTTTGTCAAAATTTCGTTTCCTACAAAATTCCATAAAAATTGTTGAAAAAATCTGACGTTAATGTTCATAGGCAAGGCAAGTTATATGACACCAAAAGGTCTACAGACCTATAAGCCTTACGTCATCTCTACTCAAAACCATGGAACGCATTGTGGATACCATGATAAAGAGTACAAAAAGCATGTCCATGTCAAAGGTATGTCGGTGGGCAGTGCGTTGGCAGTACGTGGTTGTTCATAAAATAGAAGAATCCTCCGATGCCAAGTCATAAAGACTGGCGATATGCATTGACATTAAGGGGGCTTTTAACACTGTGCGGACAGACACATTGATACAATCCTTAGACCAGTACCGGGTGGAGAGACTGGACAAACAATATGCTAATGAACAGATGGATAATTTGGGGGTCCCATGATATGAATATAAGGGAGAAAGTGGCACGGGGCACGGCACTCCTATGTGTGAACACCATAAATGACCTATTACGGATGCTGACTGAGGAGGAATTTGAACCCGTCTGCTATGCAGACGATGTTATAATATTTCGAAAAAGTAAGGATCCGAACCACCTATGCGGAAGGGCCGAAAGGGTCCTGCAGATGGCATACGTCTAGGCTAGACCTAGGAGTCTCAACGTTAACCCAAAGAAGAGAAGCTTGCCCCAGTTCCTTAGTGGAATGTTCATGGGCAAAATTTGTAATTTGCATAAAGGATCGGAGCAGGTCATACCATCGCGGTGTAATCGAGGCGACGATAGGAAACCTGGAAGGAATGGAAGAGGTTTCCGTTCAGATACCTGAGAAGACCTTGAGGTTGAGTGCGAGGCACTGCTGTCAGGGAGATTGGTATATATGGCAGCTATATCCAAATATGGTCCGATCTGTATCACATTTGACAGGAATGGGTAGTGGGTACACACTGTGCCAAATTTCATCGAATTCAGACAATAAATGTATCTTTTATGGCCTCCTTATATCGGGAGATCAGGTGGTCGGTCTAATGGCAGTTATATCCAGATATAGTCCGATCTGAACTGTACTACACAGAAATGGTTATGGGTCTACCAGAACTCACTGTGCCAGATTTCATCGAAATCAGATGAAAAAAATACCAATTTATTGGAGATCGGTCTATATAACGGCTAAATAAAACTAAAGTCCGACTTTATGAGATCAGAAGGTCAGGTTTATATACAAAGAATACGAAATCATCAAAGATTGTTTGGAAAATTTTTTTATACCCAAGATATCTGCAAAATTATATATACCCAAAAAATTTATTTATTGGGTATTTGCCCAATAAATACCTAAGCGTTGGGTATTAACCCGGTAGAAACCCAACTCTAGGCCTGACTTATACAAAATTTCGCATGAGGTGTTCTATTTGACTCCCATATATGTGCTTAAGTTTCATCAAAGTTGGTCCAGATTTATATGTAGCTTCCGTATGTATTTTTATTATTATTTTAACGCCTTCAAAACTGCGGTAACTAGAATTTGGGTCCTATTCCCAAAACATCTTTTTTTTCGGCATATCAGAAAGTATACAAAATTTAAGTCTGAGATTTTTATATAGGTTCTATTAATTAACTAATTAATTAAAAGTTGTTGGTAGACTCGGAGGTGTAGGGTATTATATGGTTCATAAAAAAGGCAATGGTTTTTATACATTTTTTGTTTAAAGATTTAAAGATGTAAATTTTGTCAATATTTATTTTTATAATTTTTATAAGAAAATTTATGGAAATTGTTGGTTATTGAATTTTCATTAATTATTATCATTATTAAATTTTTTATTTAAATCATGCCACTCAATTTTTGATTATTTAAATTTGACATTAAATGTCACTTAAAGCAAATGTATTCGTATCCGCTTATAGTCGCATAATGGATCATATGAATTTTTAATTATATTCAAACGAACATTCTGAACTCAATACCGTTTGAAAGAGACAGAGAGAGAGAGAGAGAGAATGAGGGTTTTACCCCACAGCTCTAAGAAAAAAAAAAGTACTCAGATTTGATGACATTTAGATAGCAGAGTGTAATAATTGCTATTGCAATGACATGGGCCATATTATGTGTCCAGCACAGTCAACTACATATACGCATAACTATGTGTTTATACTACTCATGGTGATTTTTGTTTAAGTGTGTGTGCATATATGTGTGTGTCGAGAAGAACAAATTAGGACATGCCATATAAAATGTTGACGCCATTTCGTTACTAATTAAATTACTGTGAGAGTGGCAGCGGGAGAGAGATAGATAGAGAGGGGAGCTATAGAGAAGGCGTTTGCTTATAAGCGACAGCTACCAAATGGATTTTGGATTTATCTCCAGGCCACAATCTAAATTGATTTTACGAATGATCTATTATTGTCAGTATTCAACATTTAAGGGTAAAATGTAACACTAATCACTTTAGTTTGTAGATTAAAGATTTTTGTGTGAAGATTAAACCTGATTTAAGTTGCATTAGCAGCAACAGCAGGTGATTTATATTTATGGATTATCTAATATTAAAAGCTGTTAATTAAAGAACTGTAAAGGTTATAGAAGTTGTTCATAAATCTCTCTCACTCTCTCTCAATCTCTATCTCTCTTTTTCTTTTTGATTATATCATGAATCTCTGCAAATGAACATGTAATCATTGCAAGACCTCTAACTCATTATAATTTATAACCAACCAAAACGTGTTGAGGGCAACTTCGTTTGTATGGCAGATTTTAGAGTTTCTTCCATGCCATAGCTTGTCAAAAATAATAATGAAAAATATTAAATTACGTGCCAAAACTATGAAATAACTTGCCATTTTTTAAGTGTTGCCATACATGTACAGAGAGACGATAAAAAAGAGAGGGAAATATAGACAGCGAAATAGTTACTGTGTTAAGGTAGAGCTGCAGGGATGGAATGCTAAAAAGTTCTCAAGTTCATCTAAAAATAGTGTTAGGACTTGCAAAAAGGTAAAAACTATGACAAATTTTATATTTTTTTTCTTCGCAAATTACAAGAAAAATTTGCCACTAAAGTATAGCGGTACATTCATTCTTGATAGTTGTAAAATTATAAGACGATTCAGCCATGCCCAACCGTTCGTCTGGCTGTGCTAATCACACTACTGCCTTAAAAATAAAGATATTTAGCTGTTACATATGGCATATGACCGGGCTAGACGCAGAGGTCTCAATGTTAACCCATAGAAGACTGAAATATGCCTGTTCACGAGGAAGACGAAGGTGTGCCAATTTAATGCACCACGTTTCCTCAATAAGACGATTTCGATATCTGACAAGGTTAAATATTTAGGTGTGATCTTGGATAGGAAACTGAGTTGGAAGTGTCACATTTAGGAGCGTACTGAGAAGATGCACAGATGTTGAGCACTATGTAGACGGGCTGTAGGCTCCCAATGGGGCCTGAATCCGAGGATAGTCTACTGGATCTACAGGAGCGTAATTAGACCTATACTTACTTACGCCTCAGTTGTTTAGTGGGCTGCGATGGAGAAAAAGGGCAACGTAAAGACCATACAACAGGTTCAGAGAACAACAAGGACGGTAAGGTCACGAACAGTCTTGCAGTGTAAGAAGGAGATTAACGCCTTCTCTGAGGATGGCGAAATCCGCATCGTTTGGGTGCCGGGCCATAACGGAGTAAGGGGAAATTAAAGGGCAGACGATTTGGTGGTGAAGGCCAGAGGACTGCCGTTAATAAACTTGGTTAACCCGAAGCCTTTCTGGTCGCTCAAGCACTGTCGCTCAAGCAACACTGTGCTCAAGCAACACTGTGGAAAAGCGAAAATCCTATGGGGGGTATCCAGATCGCGAAAAGACGAGTCTATTACTGAAGGGAAGTAAGAAGGAGGTCATTATAGCTATTGCTTTCATAAAGGGACACATACGAATACGAGATCGCTTATGCAAAATCTGTGCGGCAAGTGATAGCATGTATAGCGCATGTGGGGAACAGCATTTCCTACGTCATTACCTGTCTTCTGCCTGTGTTTCTGCGGCTTACAGTTACCGGCACTTGGGTGGGGACACAATACCAGACATGAACCAACTTAGAGGCTTGTCAGATTACTTTTTTAGATTTTCTTTCTCGAGGTTACTTTTTTTAGGTATTTAGAACGCACAGAAGCCGATTATTGGCTTAGGTGTATGCAGATTATATTCGCACCCACTTTTCAACCTAATCTAACCTAAAATTTTTCATAAATACTTACTATTGGAAATGGGCCATATGGGCTCAGATTTGGATATAGTTTACGTATAAATAGATCCTTCGACTTCATTTCGTGTGCTCCTAAAAGCCGAAATTATTATCCGATTTGACTGAAATTTTGCTTAAATACTTTTTATTAGTGTAGGTCGATTGGGATTCTAAATGGTTAGCCCATTTAGATCGGTCCATGTTTTGATATAGCTGCCATGTAAATCGATCTTGGGTCTTGACTTCTTGAGCTTCTAGAGCTTCTACAGGGCGCAATTCTCGTTCGATTCGTGGTGTTTTGGTATCGTTTCCAATAACTTTGCTAAGTATGGTTTAGACCGGTTCATAACCTGAAACCGATCTTGGGTCTTGACTTCTTCAGCTTTTAGCAGGTGTTTTGGTATCACTTTCAACAATTGTGCTATGTATGGTTCAAATCGGTCTAAAAGCTGGTATAGCTGCCACATAAACCGATCTGGGGTCTTGACTTCTTGAGCCGCTAGAGGGCGCAATTCTCATCCGATTTCGCTGAAATTTTGCATGAGGTGTTTTATTATGACTTCTAACAACTGTATTAAGTATGGTGCAAATCGGTGCATAACCTGATATAGCTGCCATATAAATGGATCTGAGATCTTGACTTCTTGAACATCTAAAAGGCGCAATTCTCATCCGATTTGGCTGAAATTTTGTACAACGGCTTCTCCTAAGACTTTCAACGTTTGTGTCCAATATGGTCTAAATCGATTGTTTGCCTAAAAAGAGATTCCGCGTAAAGAACTCGACAAATGCGATCCATGGTTGAGGATATATAAGATTCGTCGAGGCCGAACTTACGCTCTTACTTGTTTAATTTGTTACTTTTCCTTATTATTATTATTATTTTTTTTTTTTTTTTGAAAACACTGTCAAAAATACTAATCCTAATACTTTCATTACCTTGGGGGAAAATGTTAACCGTAAAACTACCCACTGAAGCTGTCATCTTGGCCCTGTTTTCTAAAAAGATTACAAATTCCTTTTGCCCTTTTTCTAAGGATTTGTTAATATTATTGTTAATGAATAATTTTATTGTTAAGATAGTCGCTTGAGGGTTAAAGTATTTCACAATATTTTTCTTTGCTGGTCTATCATTAACACACCTTAAATGTGAGGATTACCGTTAATCTTATGCCTACAACAACTAACTTCTCCATCCCTGCCATTTACTCATGGAAGCACCATGCCTGACCCTTTGCACTGCCATTTAAATCACTTAAATGCAATTTTGTAATCCTTTATCGCCCCTTTACCTCACTTGCCTTAGCCATATCAAAAGGCCCATGCACAAAGCCTGCATTTAATCAGTTATGCTTGGATGCTCTTTTTATCTCTCTTTCTCTCTCAGTCTTTATTTTTTGTCAATTAGTAGTGCACACATATAAACATACGTCTGTGTATGGGTGTCTGACTAGATCACCATATTAAAAAATACAATTTTTATGGCTCCAACGAATTGCTTTCGTCCGAATGCTTGCTAATATGCTTCTTCTTTATGGGGCTCATCACATTCAAGTATTTAAACATTAATAAAAGTTTTAAAGATGTTTAAAACCTAGGAAACAAGGAATATATATGGGATTTTCATTCTAGGATAAGGGGGGAATTCTTAAGTAATGCTTAAATATAAAAATGTCTCTACTACATGCTAAAACATGCTTCTTCTTCATGCAACTCCAAGAACTCGTAAATAAAATAAAGTTTTCTCTTTCATTTACATATGAAGAGGATGCGAATTTTGTTAGATATGCTTTTTGTTTGAGTAGTAATATGGGAGTTTTTGTTTAATGTGGTTGCTGTTTTTGTTATACCCTTTTGTATAAAATATTTGGTAGGTGGTCGGTATATTTTATTTTCTTTAGAGTTCAACTTAAAAAAAGCACTTAATTGTGTGTTAACATATATAGTTGATATAGTATTTGTTTTTTTTTTTTTGTTTTATTTCTTATGCAAATTTTATGTAACAACAACTTAAAAAATCATGATTGCTTGGCAGGTGAACATTTATTAAGGGGACTTGGATTGGTGAGCTAGAATTTTGAATATTTTGAACTTATTTTACATTTTCCAAATAGTCACACAAAGTTCTTTAGTAAAAATTTTCTTATTTATTTTGTTTGTGTGTGAGTTTTTTGGCAACAACATAAATATAATCGTCTTTTGTAACAGCTGTTGCATAGTCATTCACAATATTAAACAGCCGCTGTTATGTTGTCATTCACAATAGCGAACAAACAATACTAAACAGCCGCTGTTATGTTGTCATTCACAATAGTTTTGTAGTCATTTACAATAGTGAGCAGCCCTTTTTAGCCTAAACACATATATGAAAATCTATTATTTCACTCATACTTAAATAATATATAAACTTAAATATGTTTCAATTTTTTACACTTAAAGAAAGAAAGTAAAACCTCAGCATAATAAAATCCATTTTATAAACATTTAAAATTCTATCACACCAATCACAAAACACTTTAGTTATATTGTAATTGTGGGCGCCACAAAAAAGAAAAACAAATTAATTAAATAATTTAACAATTAACACAACATTGTAACATGGAATGTTAAACATTTAATGATGTTGTTGTACCTATGGCTTTTTATTTTTTTTTTTCTTTACGCAAATTGTTAAACGAAAAACAAAAACAAAAATGTAGGCTGCAAGAAAACAAAAGAAAGTGTGCTAGACGAGGTACTTACTTCAATACCTTCCTATGTTTATTTTGTTATTGTTTTTCATGTTCATAGACAAAATTCGTTTTGTTGTTGTTGTTTGTTTCAAGTATTTGCATGGTGTTTATATTGTTGTTGTTAATTAATTGATGTTGTTGTTGTTGTTTTGATGGTGATTGATGGTGGTGGTGGTGTTGATGTTGGTGGTTTGTGAAGCGAACATACGTTAGTGATTCGAGTGCGTGATTTTATTTATGAGGCATGGTTGTTATTGTTGCAATCCATTGTTAATATATTTTTTTTTTGTTTGTTATAATTAGTTGTCGAGATCAAGGCATAGAAGAAAATTTATAGAATGCGAATTTAAATAGATTTTTTTTCCAAAAGAAATGAAAACGTGCAACAAAGTTGTTTTTTGTTTGTTATTAAATTATTCGTTTATTGTTTAAGGATTGAAGCATTTTCGTTTTGAATTTAGGGGGATTTTTTGCATTTGCATTTTATGGTTTGTGTGTGTTCGTGTGACAGAAATGAAGGTGAGGGGGGAAATGGAGGGAAAGAAGAGAGAGATAAAATTATAAATATGTAAATTTTGTTTATTAGTACTTATATTTGGGGCATTTTATACTTTTTACAAATAAAGTTTAAGCAAACAAAAAATTTAAAAGAAAACCTAAAGCAATAAAAATGGCTTTAATATGCCTAAAAGCAAATTTCTTAATAATAACCTTCCATACGGTGTAACGAATGTAGGTAAGAATCTCTTGTATATCCTGGTTTCGATTTTAGAAATATTTTTTGTAATTTCAAATTTTATTTTTTAGAAAATTTTTCTGAATGCAAAATTTGGCTAAAGACAAAATTTCAATAAAAATATATACAAAAACAAAATGTCAATGAAATTTTATTACAATTTTGTCCTTAGACAAAGTTTCATTGACTTTTTTCCTCAGAAAATATTTCTAAAAACAAATTTTTTTTAGACAAATTCCTTTAAAATTATGTCAATTAATTTTTTTTTGAAATTTTGTCTTTTTAGAAAAAATTATTAGAAAATATTTATCTTTTAAAAAGAATATCCTTAATTGTTTTTAGTTTTTAATTTTAAGAAAAATTAATAGAAATTTTGGATGAGCAGAAAATATTATTAGAATATATGCTTTGGAAAACATTTTATTGAATTGGTACCGTTAGTGTCAGAGTAAACTGTTAAACAATAGGGTTTCCTTTATTTAGGACAATTTTGAAAAGAAAAATCCAGGACGCAACATTCATCAGAAAAGATTGGTATTTTTGTAACATCTACCCTTTCATTCTTTATGCTACGCTATGTATGCAAACCTTACAACATATTCTCAAGTCAAAGATCACGGCCTCTTTCATTGCCATTTGATGGCAAATCCTTTTTGATAACAATTTATTTTAAACCTCAAAGTTTCTTTATTATCTCAAAGTTATTCGAAATTACTTCCTCTTTATCTCAGCCATTTCTATTAAAGTTGATTGTTGTTTAAAATCAAGGCTTCCTAATCATGAAAAGTTTATTTGGCATGATTACCACAAGAGCATATTTTATTAATACCATTTTCATACGCTTAAGAGCAGAAGCTCAGCTGTTTTCCCTCTTTGGGAAGGCATTCCCCTTCCTGCCTGCCCATTCATTACTCAGCCATAGCTATTTCTAGTCATTCGTCTAGTCTTATCGTTGCTGTGCCCTCATCATCATGATTCGGAAACATTTCAAATGTTGCTACTTTGCAACAAATCTCCGACATATTGCCATTTGTCGGTACATTTGACTTGTGCTCCGATGACAATTACAAACGGATAAGGACCATGTACTTATGGTCTTGTGGATGGAACTGGAAACGGATATGATTGTATAGAAAGCCCAGAGAATATGGCCTAGCAGAAATGGCCTTATAAATTTCATGTCTTTGTTTTGAGCAAAACCACATCCCCCATGCTCCTAGTTTCATACTGGCAAGCAACCAAAAAGTAGAAAAAAAACAAAGAACCAAAACCTAACCAAACGAAATGAACGAGGTATGAAAGAAGTGACCACCGCCCCATCACCAACAGCAGGCATGACAACAATAAAGCAAACTGAATCCCTACTTTTACCCAAAAATTATTACCACACATAGCTGGGGGTATCCATTTCCTTTTCTAGCTGAGCGTATGTGAAGGCCCACATGAAAGAGGTTAAATATGTCTGTGGTTGTGGGTGTCTGTGTGTGAGACCATTGGTTTTTGTGCTGGTTTTGTGTGTCCGGTTGATGATATGGAATTTAATACCGGAAACAAACAAATACATCAGCACACAGAGCACAGTGGTTGAAAATACATAGCTATTGCAATCTTAGAATGAGTCTTTAATAGTTTAGAGTTTATGCTTAGCAAATAGATGTTAAGGTTTCATGTCTAAAGAAGATGTATTTCTAAACGACTTTGGCTGAAATTTTGCATGAAGTGTTTTGTCATGACTTTCAACAGCTGTGTAAGTATAGACCGATCTCTCGGTCTATAAAGGCGCATTTATTGATCGATTTCGCTGAAGTTCGGGACAGTAAGTTATGTCAGGAACCTTAACATCCTTGTCTAATTTGACCAAGATCGGTCCATATTTGGTTATAGCTGCGTATAGACCGTTCTCTCCTTTTAAGGTCTAGGGCCCATAAAAGGCACATTTATTGTCCGAGTTCGCATAAATTTTGTATAGCGAGTTGTGTTAGGCTCCTCGATATCCCGGTTCAATATGGCCCAGATCGGTCCATATTTGGATATAGTTGCCATATACTACGATCTGCCGATTTAAGGATTTCAGGTTTTGCAAATATTAGGCACAATGAGTTGAATAAGGTTTCTCGATATTCGTACCCAGTATGGTTGAGATCGGTACAGATTTCGATATAACTGCAATACAAACTAATCTCTCAATTTAAGGTCTTGGACCCATAACAGGGGTAATTATTGTCCGATTTCGCTGAAATTTGCTATAACCACCGCTGAAAATTTTTCTGATGTTCACAGCTGGGTTTTAACCCAGGCGTTAGGCGTCATAGGCGGACATGCTAACCTCTGCTCCATGGTGGCCACAACCGTAGTTAAAGACTTCAAATAGCCTTGCAAATAGAAGCGTCTTTAAATGTTTAGTTTATTAGGTTAAGATGCAAAGTTGAAAAAAAAATTTTCCAAAAAATCATAGTCATCTATGAAGTAGAATTTTAATCAATCAGCAATCATTATTTGAAATGGATGGTCATGGAAAATTAAATTTAAAGCAAGTATCGTTATTTTCAAGTTTTGGTTCTTTGACTAGTTTTCATTGGCAAAATCCTACGAATAAGGAAAAATCTTAATGTTTGGGCCAACTTTTTTTTTCAGTGTAAAGATAACTTTTCCAAAATGTACTTTGTTAAGGAATATCTTTTCATAAATTTATTACAAAAGAACATTTTCTTGAAATTTTATTTCAACTGAAAGTTTTTTCAAAATTTTATTTAAAAAGAAAATTTTTTCGAGAGAAAAATTTTCCAAAATTTTATTTCAAAAGAAAATTTTTTCAAATATTTTTTCTATGAAAAATGTCTTCAAGACCACTGTGCCTCAGAATTTGCAAAACTTAATTCCCAGAAGCTTTTAAAATCCGATAATAACTATGTTAGGCGTTCAGTATACACATACACACATATATTCAAGGCATCAAGGATAATCAAATCTTTCATTGGCTTAGTTTGATATGCAGTTTAGACTTTTTGGCCTACTAAACACTTCAGTAATCGTTGTGGAAAATCATTAAAACTTAAATTTGTAACAGCATCAAAACCATTGACCAACTATTCTCTTTGAAGAGTGAAAGGAAATTTTAATAAAAGACATTTAACCCAAAACTAAAAGGTTGTTAGTTTTCGTTATAGCTTAACACCCTAACTCTATCCTTATCCTCAGTGTCATGCCAAATTTTTAGTTATGAAAATTAAACCATAACTTTTACCAGCTATAATTTATGTGGTTGCCCCAAACTTGGCTCAAGGAAAAAATATCTCTTGTTTTTCTCTTTGTTCTTTGCCACAAGGTCCTTGTAATGTATTTATCATTTGTATCCATTAATTACAACGAACCGTTTTCATTGGATAACACAGTGGAGCATAACAAAAGAAGTTGTTTACGTTAGCGTAAAAATATACTTTGGTGCTACTGCTACACACACACATACACACCCCAGCCCATGACCTTGTGCGAAGGCATGGGATAAAATTTTACACATAGAAGCCTACTCTCACATAACATGTGTGTACATTTAACAAATAGGTAACCTTTACACGTGTCCTTGAACTCTTGCCAGAGTATTTATGTGTTTTTTCTTCATTTAAAAAGCCTTTTATTATGGAACCCAAAGCACTCATAACATCAATGCCTTCGAATGCCCATGGAAATAAATGATTTTTTTTTTTTTGGTGATAATAAAGGGAAATTTTATATTTGTCACTAAACAAAAACAAAAAACAAGGCAACCAACAATTGATGTTTTGTTTTGGCAAAACAACTCTAACCACTTGGCTTCTACAATAGCTAAGGCAAAGGTTAAGCGTGTTTTGACCAAATTCTAAACGACTGAGATTGTTTATCATTCTCTTTTAAGTAATTGACCAAGGCCGGAGAGTTTATGAGAAATAGCTTTGAGGCAAATATGAATATATAAAGGAAAACCCGCACACTCGTGTAGGCCTTAAGCTCAATTCCATTTGAAATAATTGCAAAAAACAAACAAAAAAACAGAAAATCAAATTATGTGTAAAAATTTATGAAATGCTGTGAAGGTTAAAACACTTTTAAGGGGGTCTTGAGGGATACTTTGCTTGAATTGTATTTCTAACATTCACTCTTAGTTTGCATGTACTAAAGGTAAACTTTGCTTTGCTAACATTTTGTCATCCTAAAAGTATGCTAGGTTTTCTAAATGTTCTAAATAAATGTTTAAAGTCTTTTAAACAAAATAAGATACAAACACAAAAAAAAACCAAAGCAAACATTTTTTAATAAAATTATAAACATACACAAAAATATTTAAATATTTGTATGGTTTTTCTTAAATTTTGTTAGTCTTTTTTAGAGTTTGTTTATTTTGTCATTTATTTGTTTGTTTTCTTAAGGAGAGTAGCAGCATAATATCAAGTGCAAATATTTTATAATTTATTCTAAATTAAAATGCAAATATTAGTTTTCAATCATTGCTTATACAAATAGTTACGGGACCATGTGTGTGAAGTGAATAAGACATTTTCGAGTTTTAAATTATCATGTCTTGGTAGGTGATTTAATGAAAAGGACAAATTTTTAATTACCTTGAACACCTGACGGCACAGGAAGTTCTCTTTAACTGGAAGTAATCTGCAAAAGTTAAAGGAAAAAAATTATAATAAATAAAAAATAGCAAAACATGTATTAATAGAAGAAATTTGGTGAAATTTTAACTTAAGTAGAAAATTTAAAAAAAAGGTTTAGCCCCCCCAGTATGAAGGAAAACTGAAATTAAGCCTGGCTGAATAAGGTTTTTTATAGGAAAACTGAAATTCAGCCTGGCTGAATAAGGTTTTCTATAGGAAAACTGAAATTCAGCCTGGCTGAATAAGGTTTTCTATAGGAAAACTGAAATTCAGCCTGGCTGAATAAGGTTTTCTATAGGAAAACTGAAATTCAGCCTGGCTGAATAAGGTTTTCTATAGGAAAACTGAAATTCAGCCTGGCTGAATAAGGTTTTCTATAGGAAAACTGAAATTCAGCCTGGCTGAATAAGGTTTTCTATAGGAAAACTGAAATTCAGCCTGGCTGAATAAGGTTTTCTATAGGAAAACTGAAATTCAGTCTGGCTGAATAAGGTTTTCTATAGGAAAACTGAAATTCAGCCTGGCTGAATAAGGTTTTCTATAGGAAAACTGAAATTCAGCCTGGCTGAATAAGGTTTTCTATAGGAAAACTGAAATTCAGCCTGGCTGAATAAGGTTTTCTATAGGAAAACTGAAATTCAGCCTGGCTGAATAAGGTTTTCTATAGGAAAACTGAAATTCAGCCTGGCTGAATAAGGTTTCCTATAGGAAAACTGAAATTCAGCCTGGCTGAATAAGGTTTCCTATAGGAAAACTGAAATTCAGCCTGGCTGAATAAGGTTTTCTATAGGAAAACTGAAATTCAGCCTGGCTGAATAAGGTTTCCTATAGGAAAACTGAAATTCAGCCTGGCTGAATAAGGTTTTCTATAGGAAAACTGAAATTCAGCCTGGCTGAATAAGGTTTTCTATAGGAAAACTGAAATTCAGCCTGGCTGAATAAGGTTTTCTATAGGTAAACTGAAATTCAGCCTGGCTGAATAAGGGTTTCTTAACCGATTTGGCTAAAATTTTCCACAATGAATTCCACTTTGGTCTCCAACAGCCAAACCAAGTATGGCGCTAAATCGGTTCATAACTTGGTATAGCATAAATAGCATAGGAATTCTTATCCATTATCTTTTATTTGTCTTCAAAGCAAAATCGGCCAAAGAACTTGACAAATGCGATCCATGGTGGAGGGTATATAAGATTCAGCCCGGCCAAGCTTAGCACGGTTTGACTTGTTGAAAATTAACTTTTATTCATTCTGGCTGAACAAGGTTTTTCGCCACTAAAACTTCCCTCTTATAAAACTTTTATATAAATTATTTGCCAGTCCTCACTCACATTCATTGAATTAATTGGGGAAATGTTGAAACCTAAAATCCACAGGGCAATCAATTTCAATGCAAATTTTCTCCTTAGTAATTAGTTTCTTCCATTTCGGTGTCGAATGGCAGACGAAATTAAAAGAATGTCTTTATGAAGAAACTTAAAATTTGTTCAAACTTACTTGGCCATTTCCGATAGCTGTAGACGTCCATCTTTATTGGCATCAAAAACTTGGAGCTAAGAGTCAGAGGAAAAACAACAAGGAAGAGAGAAAAAAGAGAGAAAGAAAAACAGGTCACTAAAATATTTTCAACCGAAATATTTGTACATATGTATGCAATTATTTATGCAAAATTGTGGACATCATAAAATATGGAATTTATTAAGAGTGATAAAGCTTAAATTTCATTAGCATACTTTTAGGTAAATATGTAAGAACCAAAAAAAGTAAAGGTCTTGCTAAAGTTGGTCTTTGTTACGGCTTCCTTCCCTTAATAAAACAACAAAAACTTGTACTCATTAAAATTATTTTTTATGCCCTTTTACAAAGTTCTTGGCTGTTGGTTTTTGTAGGTGGGGCAGCAAACTTGTTATCTTTTTTTTAACAAAATAAGATATTGTATACTTTAGGGCTTGTTAATTAAAGCAAATTGTTGCATACTTGATTTTTTTGTATGTTGTTAGTGCTGGCAATTAGATTGTTGTAAAAAAAGTAATTTTTTTCTTCTTTTTCTTGGCACAAACTTTATATGAAAAATACGCAACCAAATTAAAACATAATACCCCTCTGTAATGAGAAAGAAGGAAAGTTCTTGATCTTAAAATTCCTCTGTTACGCGATATCTTTGTTGTGTACTGGCATATGAAATCAGTCCTTTATTCTTTCAATTTCCAGAACAGCGGGTAAAACAACTGGCATCGTATGTTCAAGTCAAATATTTGACACGCACTATTTCTTTTTTTTTGTTTCTACTTTTTGTATGCCAACAATGTGGGTTGCATGTTGCCCATGTTTTCTTCCCTCTTGAACTAAGCATGAGTGGGTGTGCATTTCTGTGGTGCGTGTTTTCGAACAACCAACTGCATGAACGAAGGCTTGAAATGTAAGTCGGCGACGCTCAATTTGTGTCGAAAACAATTTTGGTTTTTTCCCAAACGTTGTACACGTTTCGCAACAAATCATACATACATAGTGACATTGACATTGAAAAGGAACTTAAGAGAAGTGTAAAAACAGAAGCGACACCATTCCGAGTAGATTTATAAAGTGTCAAGCACAGTGATTTGTATGAATACACATTGCATTAAGAAACTTAACGCTTAGAAAAATGCTTAATGAAATGAAACGATCGTATGAAGAAATAGATTCCTTGAAACACTGTCTTTTAATAATGTTCTAGAAATGCTGGCTCCTTATCATTGAACTTAAACTAGAATCGGACAGAACACATCAATATGTGAGAAGTATGCCCCTGTTCATTAATGGAATGTTCATAGGCAATTTTGCAATTTGTATTTAATTTAGATGTCCAAAATCAGAATCCCAGTCAGATTTATCTGAGCCGATAAGCAATCGGTTCATGGTGGCTGTTTTTATACTTCAGTCAAAACAACATTAAAAAAAATTGATTTTCTATGTCTACAAAACCGAAGTTCAATCTTTAGTAACTCAGCAGGCAATCCATCGGATCCTGCCGCCATTGTATTTAGAAAGTCGGTATACCTTTCATATCATCAATCTTCGAGCAAAGTACTTTATTTGATCTTAAATATTTCAGGTGGCAAACCATCGGCTCCTATTGCTAATCCCTGCTAAGTGGTGTAGCCAATTCTTTACTCGATCTTTAAACTTTAACCGGAAACCGGAATTGCCATCAAAGATTTTTCTTTATTTTGCCCTGATTGACGATATCTGCTCTAAAATTTGGTCAGCTGAGAACTAAAATTTAGACGAAGTTCAATTTCAAAAGCACAACTGACAATTTACCGGCTACCGCTGTCCGGTTTGCTATCTTGGATGGCGCCCAAGAGTTCTATTCCATATGTCCTAAAATCAAATCCAATTGCAAATAAACAGTACGGCAGCCCAAACCCTCTGCTACTTTGTAATTTTCAGCCGATTTTAATCCATCCGACAACCCATCGGCTCTTGCTGCCTTAAAATCGGGTTGCTGGAATTTCAGGTTACTGCCATAGGAACCTTATTATGGCTAGACTTTAATCCCATGATACCGTTACCAATAAGTTTTCTTATCTTGTTGGTAGAGTACAAAATTGAAAATTTAATATTATATTGCACAGATGGCAACCCATCGGCTCCTATTGCCTTAATATTTTGCAGCTGTACTATTGGCAGCTAGCCTTTATTTAAGCAAGGCGGTAAGAATTTTTCCTTTTATCATTGAGCTTAAAATCCTTGATGGAATGTTCATGGGCAAATTTAAATTTCCGTAGCTCAACTGGTAATTCGTTGGTTCATGGTGGCTTTTGATTTTTCAGGCAGATGTACCATTAACACTGTCGCCAGAGATTTTTATTCTATTTGCCCAAAATCCCGACATCAAATTATCTATCCGGTAACCTATCGGCACTTGCTGCCTTTCAGCAGCGTTACTGTGATTATACCCACCACCGTAGGATGAGGGTATATTAGTCTAGTCATTCCGTTTGTAACACCTCGAAATATTCGTCTAAGACCCCATAAAGTTTATTCTTGATCGTCTCGTCATTCTGAATCGATCCAACGATATCCGTCCGTCCGTCTGTCGAAATCACGATAGAGGTAGCAACTTGAAATTTTGGATAGATACTTAGTATCCATGTAGGTCGATGGGGATTGCAAACGGGCTATATCAATTCAGAGTTAGATATAGCTCCCATATAAACCGATCTCCCCATTTGACTTCTTGGGCCCCTGGAAAACGCAATTTTTGTCCGATTTGGCTCAAATTTTGTAGATAGCGTTCTGTTATGTTACTGTGCCATGTACGGTCCAAATCGGTCTATAACCTGGAATTGCTCCCATATAAACCGATCTCCCGAATTGATCATATAAACCGATCTTCCGACTTGACTCCTTGATTCCCACGAAGCCGCAATTTTTTCCGATATGGCTCAAGTTTTGCAGATAGTGTTCTGCTATGACTTCCAATAACTGTACCAAGTACGGTGCAAATCGGTCTATAACCTAATATAGCTTCCATATAAACCGATTTACCGATTTGACTACTTGAGTCCTTACAATCCCTTACATTTATACAACATTTATTTTGTAAAAATTTTAAGCAGAATCCATGGTGGTGGATTCCCTAGATTCGGCCCGGCCGAACTAAGCACGCTTTTACTTGCTTTCACCTTATTCTGCCATGTCTGTATACTCTCAATGTCGTTATCAAAACCTTTTTCTTTATTTTGGAATTGGAATTGTCTGTCACTGGAATTTAGATATTTTACCTAATGCAGTGTGTCCAAAAACTGTAATATTTACAAAAAAAAAGCTCACCAGTTAGCTTATCGGTTCCTGCTGCTTTGTTATTTTTCGCCTAGATTGTATAGCTCTAATACCGCTCCCAAAGATTTTTCATTTAATTTTTTCCAGGAGCGTATAAATCAAAATCGTTACTAGAAATTCTCAGGCGGCAACTCATCGGTTCCTCCTGCCTTATTGTTGCGTGCGTTAATCGGGTTACTGGGATTTCTACCTTATTTTGGTACATATCTAAATACCTTCATCAACGTTAGTTCTTTGCAATGCAACTGTCCAAAAACTGCGTTTGAACATAATTATCTCATCAGGCAACCCATCGGTTCCTAATTGCTTATTAACTTTCAGTCGAATTACTGTATGTTCAAACTCTTTAACCTGTGTATCGTGATATTGTGGTCAATGATTTTTCTTTGCTCCAAATGTTAAAAAACAAATTCAATCTTTAAAATTTCAACTGCCCTTCGGAACCTGTTGGCAATTTTTTCTACAGTACTATGCGCTATGCACTCAAAACTGAATTTAAAGTTTTTCTTTTAATATCATATTCCACAGTGTACTAAAAACCGTGTCAGTGGCTGCCATAAAAAATATTATTTTCCACTGTGCCACGTTTAAGCATCTGCACAACAGGCAACACTTTAGGGATTCAATAGAAAATGCCCCACGCATTGGCGAAAATGATTTATGCAACCACTCACTCACTTGAATAATTATTATAATTACTATAATTTGATGATAATAACGCTCATCCCACCAATTGCAGCTCAATTGTTGCAAAATGCACATCACTTATATTTTCAACGAGCTTTTAGCTATTTTCCACATGACAAAACAAACAATTAATCCTCTTATGGGTCTTAGCTATTTGCCAAACTGCTATAATATATAAAATATGTTATTTCCGTGCCATTATACGCCTAAAAGTAGGCTTATGGTTTTTTTTGTGGTTAGCACACAATTTCATCAAGTGTGTTTGCATATGAAATGCAAGTACATACATACATATCGTATTATAAGAAAGTTCAATGTCAATATTATTAAACTAAAGAAAGCATTTGTATGCATTCATGTGTATGAGAAATATAAGTTCATTTTGCCGTGATTAAATCACATAAGGATTGCCTACACACTAAAATTAAACATTGTTTCCTAAGCAACTTGCATGGTTAAATGCCAATGAGTCATCATTGTTGACACCAAGGGTGATGGCTTAATAGCCAATAGGATTAAAATACCAATAGATTAGCTGTAAATTGTAGGGAGAAAATAGTTTCGTGTCATTCTACAACATTTTCAACCTTTTTCTAGCTTTTGTTTAAAAAAAGACAAACATTTTCCATTAGAAGTTTTCTTCACCAGCAATGGCTGAAAGATGTCGTATAATTTATGTGGCTGTTTCTTCTGTCGAAATCATTTCAAAATGTTTTATGGCTTTGTTGATAAACGTTTTGGCACAAACGTACACTTATTATTACAAATGTCTTTCTAAGATGAATTATTTCAACAAAAATGGCCCCTGGGACCCAGGGCGACATAAACAAGGACATCACAGTCGTCATCATCATCAGCATCTTCATTCACAGCCCCTTCACAGTAACAAATTCTCTTATTTCGAATGATTTTGCTATCTTAACTTACCATGGTATCTGTGTATTCAATTAATTTATCTTCAGACACATCATTTATTTTCTTGGCCTCTTTGAGTAAATCACGTAGGAAATTTTTAAGTTCATCTGCTTCAATATAGCCGGAATTGTCTGTATCATATTCACGCCAAATCTGTTAAGAAACAAAATAAGAAACATACATACAACATGTATTTATCAGCATGAAAATTTCCCCAAAGAAAAGCAACATAAAATTATGGTCATGCATGTCTTTTTGTAAGGCCAATGACAAAAAAATCCCAAAAGAGTGCTTCAATTTTATTATACATTGAGCTCCTTAAGCTAGGCTGTGATTTTTGTTCTTAGCTAACAAATGTTTATGATTTACGCACTTACCTTCATAAATTCTACACTGGATTCGAGTGGATTGTCAAAACGGAATAACAATAAGAAATTCTCTTCCATGGGCAGCAGTTGGGCCAACTGAAAGTACAACGAAAAACAAAATAGTTAAAATTACATAAATGGCGTACAATCAAAAAAAATATATAATTAAAATCATGGGATTTTCTGTTACGCTGTATTTGTGACAAGTAGTAGAGGCTTGAGAAAATGGACTCAAAGATTTAAGTGTCTGAAATGGAAATTACATAGGTAATTTAATTTTTTAACCATTGAAGCCATTAAGTTGAAATTTTGTGGGAAAATTTTTTTTTGAAAATATGCCTTCTAAGAAAATTTTTTTAAAATTGTATGGCTAAAATGCTAGCGTGATCGGCCTTTCAGTGTAGGGGTTGAAGGTTTAATTCTCCCTACAGAATTTTGTCTGTCGCTAGTTTAGTACCACAAAGAACTACAAATTGTCTCAGTGAGTCTGTTATAGACATTATGGCCTAAATTAATCCAAATCTTACTAAGTATTATCAAACATATCCTGGCCTAAACCTAACATTAACCTTAATCTAACCTAAACCAAACGGAAACCTAACTTAAAAAAATAACCTAACGTTACCTAATCCTAACTTCAATGTAACCATAATTCAACCTAAACTTAATTTAACCCTAATCTTAAACTTAATTTGAACCTAACCTAACTCAACTCAAATCTACGCAACATTAGACTAAAATATACATTATCTATACCTATACCTAAATATTCCCTAATTCTAACCTTAACATAAATCTTATATAAACCTAGCTTAAATGCAACCTACCTAAATCCAACCCAACCTTAACCTTTCCTAAACCGTAAAAATACCGTAAGCTAAACCAAACCTGTCTGGAGCCTAAGCTAAACCTAAACTAACCCAATCCTTACCTAAACCTTAATCCAACCCAAACCTAACCTAACCCTAACCGAACCTTCACCTAACCGTAACCTTAACATAACATTCACCTAAAGTTAACCTAACCTAGCCTTCTAAACCTAACCTAGACCTATCTTAAACCTGACTGGAACTTAATTCCCGCTAAATCTAACCGAAACTAAAACTAACCGTAACCTAACCCAAAACTAACCTAGCCTAGACCTTACCTAAACCAAACCTCAACCTTACCAGTACCTTACCTAAATCTAACCAATACCTTACGTAAATCTTACGAATACCTTACCCAAAACCTAAACCAAACCTATCCTGAGCCTAACCTTAACTAATCCAAACCTAAACCTAACCTACACCTAACCTAAACCTTACATAAACCCAAACCAAACCAAGCCTAACATAAACCTAAACTTAACCTAACCAAACCTAACCTAAACCTAACTTAAACCAAACCTAAACTCAACCCAACCTAAACCAAACCAAAACCTAGCTTGAAACTATCCTAAACCTACCCTTAACCTAACCAAACCTAACCTAAACCTAACTTAAACCAAACCTAAACTCAACCCAACCTAAACCTTGCAAAGCAAAAAAATTGCCCATGCACATTCCATTAAGCTAACTTCTCACATATCAATGAGTGCTGTCCGATTCAAGCTTAAGCTCAATGATAAGGATCCTCCATTTTATCCGAGTCCGAACTGCATGCCGCATTGTGACACCTCTTTGGAGAGAATTTTTATATGGCATAGTACCTCACACATTTCACCAGCATTAGGAGGGGATAACCACAGCTGAAAATTTTTTTTCTGATTTCGCAAGGATTCGAATCCAGGCGATCAGCGTTATAGGCGAACATGCTAACCTCTGCGCTACGGTGGTCTCTTTATCAATATCCTTCGTATAATTCAGAAACCGTTTTTAAAAAATAATCGGCTTAACAGAGCTCAAATCTGAGTAGGATCAAGACCAGTGCCAAGACCGTTTTGATCTCTTTTTACCATACACCGCTACAGGGGAACAGGGTATTATAAATTTGTGCATTTGTTTGTAACCCGATTAGACTTCTTGAGCTTCTAGAGGACGCTATTCTTATACGATTTGGCTGAAATTTTGCACATATCGTTTTGATATTACAATACTTCCAACAACTGTGTTAAATATGGTTTAAATCAGTTCTTAACCGCCATATAAATCAATCTCTCGATTAGACGTCTTAGGCTTCTAGAGCGTGCATTTCTTATCTAATTTGGTTGAAATTTTGCATATGTCTTTTTGGTATGACTTCCAACAACTATTCCAAATATGATCTAAATCGGCTCATAGCCTGATATAGCGGTTCATAGCCGATCTCCCAATACAACTTTCTGAGCCCATGGAGGGCGCAATTATTACTCGATTTGTCTGAAATTTTGAAGGTGGTGTTTTTCTATTACTTCTAACGTCCATGACAAGAACGGTCCATATCGTTCAATAACTTGATATAGCTTATATATATTTCAAAAAGTCAATCAAAGAACTTGACAAGTGTGATCCATGGTGGAGGGAATATTAGATTCGGCCCGACCAAACTTAGCACTCTTTTACTTGTTTGGGCTGACTATGGTAATACGTTTCTTGAGAAAATAGGCATACAGATTGGAATCGGTAGATTGACTTAGAATACCACCATTCTTGGGTAACATGCTCTTTGCTAAGGACCCTACGAAAACTACTAACAAGTATTGGGCTTCAATTTGAAATTATGTTTTAATATTCAATGACATTGTTAATTAAGCTTATTATTTTTTCTTTGTGGTTGTTCAAATTTCTTTTGTATTGTATTGCTCATACTTCTCTATGAGTTCCTTGTCACTCACATACAAATTCCATCAGTTCAAGGACAAAGACTTTTTAATGAATATTGAAAATAATTAAATATTTATAACAAAATTGGCTTTCTAGGTAATTGATGTGCTTAATTACATGGAAAACTTATGTCCAATAATATTTTTTTAATTATTTTTTTTTATAACCAAAGCAATTTAAAAATGTCTCAAGTTGTCATTCTCCTACTTCCTTCCCATTTTGTTTAAGTGTCATTTGACAAAAATTGAATGTCCTGTCATCTGACACCCATAATTGGTGGTTTTAGTTCTAACCGCAACTATTACCACATATTGTGTTAATGGCTATGGTTAATGTTGTTTAATAACCTTGCAGGACCTTCTGGCCATTCATTCATTCATCCATCCATACATCCAACCATGCAATGGCCAACAGCAGATTATTGTCATCATTATGGTGATATTTTATGATGGCCCTGCTGTTGTCAGCCATCATTTTTTGTTTTCGGGTGATTAATAAATCCTCTTGTCAATCCCAAATCCATTGTTAAAGTTTCATTATCCACACGATAAGGCCCTAAAATATGTCCATTACGGTTTTGGGGATATCTACAAAAATCCTCTGTCCTGTGCTTCGCTTTAAGGCGGGACAATTTGGCAGCTGTCATGGGGTTCTTTAAATATTGACAAGTGTTTCATTAATTGGAAAATAATTTCAAATATTGCTTGAGTCACAGATAAAAACATACGCAAGTACAAATAACAACAGCAAAGGAAAGAAAAACAGCTCGGCAAAGATGTTTTGTATCATACCCTATGAACTGCGAAATTAAGCTTAAAGAAAAAAATCTAATGTAAACAGAATTTGTAAGGCATTTTTGTAAAGGATGTGATGCCACATAAAGACTTGGAAAACTTGGGCACAAACCTTACTCTAAAACTTTTTAGTTAAGATTTTACCTTTGGATATGCACATTCATTATGTGAAGGCATATATACTTAGCTGGTAATAACTATTTGATAGTGTTCATTCACAATAGCAAAGTGTGAAATATCTACGAGTAGTGTTTTGTATGTGCCCAGCTAGCAATAACTATTTGTTATTGTTCATTCACAATAGCAAAGTGTGAAATATCTACGAGTAGTGTTTTGTATATGCCCAGCTGGCAATAACTATTTGTTAATGTTCATTCACAATAACAAAGTGCGAAATATCTACGAGTAGTGTTTTGTATATGCCCAGCTAGCAATAACTAATTGATAATCTTCATTCACAATAGAAAAGTATGAAATATCTACAGCTTATGCTTGGGTCGACCTGGCATAAACATCGCTATTAAATTAAATTGGCTTAAACATCGCTATTAAATTGTGGAACTTGGTAATAATATTGCAAATGCAAATTTACCCATGAACATTCCAATAAGGAACAGGGGCAAATCTCTCACTTCTAAATTTCAAGAAAGTTTAAATTTACAGGGATAAGAGACCTCCTTTTTATAGCCGGGACCGTACGGCGTGCCGCAGTGCAACACCTTTTGGGGGAGAAGTTTTTACATGGCTTCTATGCATAGTACCTAACAAATTTCGCCAGCATTAGCAAGGATTACCAACGCAGAAAATTTTTCTGGTGTTCTCGCCAGTATTCGAACCTAGGCGTTCAGCGTCGTAGGTGGAAATGCTAACTTCTACGATACGGTGGTCAATGCTATTAACCACCTCAAAAGCTTCAGGGGAACCGGTAGCTGTGGGTGGTGTTTTACCCCGCAAGCTAGTAGAAATGATGCCTAAATGACGACGCCAAACATATGTTACCGCCACAATAACTGTATCGACCAACAATACATCCTGTCCCGCATTATACATTGTAGGGTATTCTTTCGCATTCAAACTTCTTATACTCTTCCATATTAATTTAAAAAAAAAAAACTCAATACCATTAAAGAAGCCTGCCAAACGGGAGAAATAATAAACTTAATAAGGCCAGAAGAAGAGCAAGGCAAAAAAACATGTACAATGAACCATAATAAATTGACTAAAGATGGCCCATACAAAAGATGTACAATTTGGGAGAGGAGCATGAGGTTAATATTGCCAGTATGTTTTTTTGAAAATCCCAAGCAAGAGGATGTTGATTTCACAGCATTCGTATCTAGATCTTGTCTGACATGCCACCAGCAGAAAATTTTCGGCAAGTCTATAATCAAATACATATTTTGCATTGAATTGTGTGTAACTCAGAAGTTTAGTCGACCCACCTCCCTAGCTGGGTATTTACATAACACTTACCATTTACTTCAGTGTTTGGTTCTCCTTTTTCACTTACCTCTCTTATGTCAATTTTTCCATCTTGATTGTCATCGTAGGCCTCCATAAAACATGATTTCAATTCGCCCAGCATTGTGTCGGTGACAGCCTGAAAGTGCAGAGATAGGAAAGCAAATCGAACGCATGAATGGCAATTCATTGAGTATGTGATGGTATAGAAAAACAACTACAGCTCTCAAAGGAACAGCAGTAGAAGCTATCAACCAGAGATGGTATAATTTCATTATCAGACAATGGCAATATCATTTAATAAACATTTATTCTTATGAACCGAACGCTCCCTTTAGGGATTTCTAGTATTTCTCTTTGACAAGTGCGCTTTGTTGGGAAGCTGGGTGGAGTCTACTTTTGTTATTATTTCCATTGTGCTAATTTTGCAATTTCTTTCCATAAATCATACATGTCATTCAAGGATTCATCCTTTAAGAGTGTTTACTGTGTTCTTTGACCATACTAAAGGGAATATAACAATGATGTAGTAAAATTATTGGCCCGTAGTAACCGATACCTTCAATTCTAAGTACATACAAACAATTTATAACCAATTACTGAGATTTCCTTATTTAAAGCATATGACATGTGGTGTTTGTGGGATAACTTGATATTCTTCTTCGATGTATATACCACATGGGACTGAAGAGGGTTTGGAGAGTATTGCACGAATACAAAAAGGCTCTTCTATTTGTGTATAGTCGTTTGAAAATTGAATTTTGGTGTTCTTGGTTGTTTTTGCTAAAGATATCAGTGTTCAAGGGTCGAACATTATAATAAAAAAAACCTATCTCCGAGAGAAAGGTAAAAAAAGTAAATTTCTCGGAGGGAAAGGTTTATAAAAGTACCCTTCCCCAAGGGAAAGTGTAATTTCCCAAGGGAAAGGGTAACAATAATCACTTCCTCCAAGGTAAAGTGCAAAAGAGTACCCTTATATAAGAGAAAGGGTAACAAAAGTACCCTTTCCCAAGAGAACGTGTAATAAAAGTACCATTACCTAAGGGAAAGGGTAATAAAAGTACCATTCTCCAAGGGAAAGGGTAACAAAAATACGATTCACCAAGGCACAGAATATTGAAAGCACCCTGCCTCGAAGGAAAATGAAATAAGAGTTTCCTTCCTCAAGTAAAAGGGTAAAAAGAATATCCTTTCCAAAAAAGGGCAAAAAGAGTATCCTTTCCCAAAGAAAAGGGTTTAAAGAGTATCATTTCCCAAAAAATTGTAACAAAAGTACGCTTCCCCAAGAGAAGATTTGAAAAAGAACCATTTCTAAAGAGAAGTGATAATAACAGTGTCATTCCCTAAGGGAAAGTGTAGTATTCCGCAAGCAATGTTACTTTTACTACCCTTTCCCATGGGTATACTACCCTTCTCCATAGTAAACGGTGATAATTCTACCTTTTCCCACGGGAAAGGGTAATAGTACTGCCCTTTCCCATACGAAAGGGTAATAATACTACCTTTTCCCATTGGAAAGGGTAATAATACTAGCCTTCCCCATGGGAAAGGGTAATAATACTACTCTTCCCCATGGGATATGGTAACAATACTACCCTTCCCCATGGGAAAGGGTAAAAATACCAACCTTCCCCATGGGTTAGGGGAATAATACTACACTTCCTCATGGGAAAGGGTAATAATGCTTCCCTTCTCCATGCGCAAGTGTAGTATTTCCCCCCTCTCTATGGAAAAGGTAATAATACTACCCTTCCCCATGTGAAAGATTAATAATTCTACCTTTCCCCATTGGAAAGGGTAAAAATACTACCCTTCCCCATGGGAAAGGCTAAAAATACCACCCTTCCCAATGGGAAAGGCCAAAAATACTACCCTTCCCTATGGGAAAGGGTAATAATACTACTCTTCCCCATGGGATATGGTAACAATACTACCCTTCCCCATGGGAAAGGGTAATAATAGTATCCTTCCCCATAGGTAAGGGTAGTATTACCACCCCTCTCTATGGAAAAGGGTTATAATACTACCCTTCCCCATGGGATATGGTAACAATACTACCCTTTACCATGGGAAAGGGTAAAAATTCTACCCTTCGCCATGGGATAGGGTAATAATACCACCCTTCCCCATAGGAATGGGCTTTAATACTATCCTTTCCCATTGGTAAGGGTAATAAAATAGTACTTCTCTTCCCCATAGGAAAGTGTAATAGTAATAAGGGTAATAATACTACCTTTCCCCATCGGAAAGGGTAACAAAACTACCCTTCCACATGGAAATGGTAATAATACTACACTTCCCCATGGGATATGGTAACAATACTACACTTCCCCATGGGAAAGGGTAAAAATACTACCCTTCCCCGTGGGATAGCGTAATAATACTACCCTTCCCCATGGGGAAGGGTAATAATACTTCCCTTCCCATGAGAAAGGGTAATAATAGTTGCCTGGGTTATAATACTACCCTTTCCCATGTGAAAATGTAATAATACTACCTTTGCACATTGGTAAGGGTAATAATACAGCCTTTTCCCATGGGAAAGGCTAATAATTCTACCCTTCCCCATGGGAAAGGGTAATAATACTACCCTTCCCCATGGGAAAGGGTAATAATACTACCCTTCCACATGGGAAAGGGTAATAATACTACCCTTCCCCATGGGAAAGGGTAGTATTACCACCCTTCTCTATGGAAAAGGGTAATAATACTACCCTTCCTCATGATAAAGAATAGTACTACCCTTTCCCATTGGAGAGGGTAATAATAGCAACCTTCCCCATTGAAAAAGGTAATAAAACCACCCTTTCCCATGGCACAGGGTAATAATACTACCCTTCCCCATGAGAAAGGGTAATAATACTACCATTACCCTTGGAAATGGGTAATAATACCCTTCCCCATGCGAAAGCGTAATCATAATACCCTTCCTCTTGGGAAAGTGTAATAAGACTACCCTACCCCATGGTAAAGGGTAATAATATCACACTTCCTCATGGAAAAGGGTAATAATCTACTATAATAGAACTTTTTACTATATTACTATAACAGTAGAACTATCCTTACCCATGGAAAAATGCAATAAAAGTAGCCTTCGTTGAGACAGTGTAAATGAAAGTATTCTTCGCTGAGGAAAAGGTCAATAAAAATACCCTTCTCCGTGGGAAAATGGAATAAAAGTACAACCCAATAGAAAGGCTTGATGCAATCGCCCTTACTAAAGGGAAAGGGTAATAAAAGTACTCTTCATCAAGGGAAAAGTAATATTGTATATCATATTGACCTCATTACTCTGATAGTTCTGACGAATGGTAGCCTTTGGACCTTTTCGAACTTCCTAGTACGAGTGTTCCTATCCTTCAACTAGACTCTCAAAACTCAATGTTTAACTTAACTTTTTCCCAATGTCTTCTCTCCGACTCATGTATGCTTATATAGTTTCATAACATTTATTTTCTGCCAACTATTTTCCACATTTTCTAGTGTGTCATATCTATTTGTTTGCAATGAAAAAGAAACAGCAAAACAAAATCTAACAACTGTTGCCAGAGACCACCCCTATTCGTGGTCTCATTTCATAGAGTGCTAACCAACCGATAAAAAAGAGTGTTCCCACATAAAGAAAAGCCGCCATCATATCTTGTAATTCCAGCATTAATCTTTTTTTGTTGCCTGACTGTCAAAGACAACGCAAAAAGTCTTTAATATGACACAAATTGTAGGAATGACACATTCACTGACTAGAATGTGTACTCTTCCATATGTCAGAGGGTTTTTGTCTGCCTCATTCTCTATTCAACAAAAAATAAACACCTCCACAAACCCTAATAGAAAAACGATGGGGGATCAGAGAGGCAGGCAGTATTTGTTGGTACAATAAACGGATGCATGAGTTGGTTGTGTGAGAGTGCATCATATCGTAGGAAATGTTTTGTCAGACTAAAATCACTAACTGGTAGTGCCTTTTTTCTGCCTGGCTAAGCCTTGACTTGCTGTGAATGGGTTGGAGATTTAATGCGACACTCGCAGGCAAATGGCACTGAAAAGGCAGAGTACCGAAGTGAACGAACTGTTGCTAAATGTCAAGTGATATTTAGCCATTAAATCCACTCTCGGTAAAAGGGAGTTGATATTTACAATTTTCTAAAAGTCACTGTGAGGCCATTAAAAATATTTTGAAGATGTCAGATTTATATTGCAGTAAAATGTTTATATTTTTTTCAAGTGAAGGTTAATTTTCTTCTAGTGTTAGGCATGTGGGGAGAAGAGAAGAATTTCATAAAACGGAACTGTGGGGATACTTCTGTCATACCCAAAGAGTGCTGTCCGATTATCGTTTTAGTTCTATCATGAAGGACCTCCTACTCCCAATGCTGTGCAACAAGGCGACACCACTTAGTGGAGAAACTATATGTGGCTGAAGAAGAGAAGAACATGTTAACCTCTGTGCCCCCTAATAAATTGAAATGCCTTCAATGATGATTTGTTCACACAATAATTAAGCAATTTTACTTGTAAATAATTTTCTTAAGCCAGCCTCTAAATCTATAATACTTTATTAGCTTAGCGGTAAAGTGCCTCTGTCTGTCCCTCGCAAAGCTTCACCATACTCATTGAAACAAAATTCCTTGGGCTAAGTGCTTTTCATTTCTATGTCTATAATAACGGTATTCATGGACTGTCCTTAATGCCACTTAATGCCTTTGCTCTCTCTCTCTCTCTCTCTCTCTTTCGCTCTCACACCTTTATATCTCCATCACCCCCAAATATGATGGGTATGGTTATTATGGTCGGTATCGATGAAACAATATGGCCAAGTACAATAACAACTACCAACAACAAAGCGACCTTGCCCTACGTAGTACCCAATCTTTGACAGCGAAATACTTTTCGAATAAATGTTTTGCTCTTGTTTTTTGTTTGTTTTGTTCATTCAGATTTAGGCCTTTTTTGCTGCAGCAAAACAAGGGTACTTGAAAACAAACAAAAATGGAAAATAAAATTAAATGAGAAAAATGCCTAATAATTTCAGACATTTTCATTGAAAAGTGATAGGAAAGCAAAAACCAAAATAAGAAATGAACCCTAGCGGACCGACCAGCCGAACGACAGCAAACAAGAGAAATCCATTAGCGTGAAGGCTTTGAACGGGAAAAACGATGGGCCAAATAAAATGTAAAATGTAATCAAATTAATGCATACAACAACAACAACAACAGCAGCAACAAACAAAAATTTTGTTCTACTTACCTCTGGACTAATATCGGTGGCATTGGCACTGGAAACGAACTCACGCAGGAAACCATCCAATTCGGTGCCCTCAATGTAGCCATTGCCTGTGAAATGAAACGTGAAATTGCCTTTAGACTTCATTTAGTTAAACATTAGCTCTAGGCTTTAAATTGCCATTACTGTACACCGAGAAAATATAAAAAATTAAGGATTTCATTAATAAATATTACAGCGAGACCACCAGATAAAACAGTTTGCAAATTTTGCTACATTTGTGAGGCATTCCACCACATACAACTTCTCTGCGAATGGCCGTCGCTAAGCGCCATGCCGTTCAATCTAAGCTGTAAAGAGGAGGTCACAATTTTGAAATCTTCACAGATAGGATGTCTAGGACGGTCTGGAGAGAATAGTATGCTTTAATTTTTTTAAATTAGTCAAAGAGGCGGACCTTCCCGTACCCTCAAAGTACCAGCCAACATGAAAAGTGGACTGAAGGGGGCAATATGGTACTCAAACGAAAGGTATTTTGGGGTAGAATACGAAACATGTATCAAAATATTGGCTAAGGTTTTTAGGGGGCCGTCCTGCCCCAACAACCCAACCAAACGGGCAAGTATACCGATTGGGGCAAAATGCGTCTCAAATGAAAAGTAATTAGGAATAGAATTCAAATCGGATATTAAATATCGCTGCCAAGTGTAAGGGTTGGCGCCCAACCCCAAAAATCCTCCATTCTATAATAATACCCTCCTCCTAAAAGCCTACAAAAACGAAAGCAGTCTGATCGGGGTAGAAAATATGAGACTCAATGATAAGGTATTCGGGTGTAGACTAAAAAGTTGTCTTCCCAATTCGGGCAAGTGTGGGGAACATATTGGACGATAGAGACAAAGAAAACATTTTGCCCGATCGAGACAATATAAGGCTCACATAAAAGGTCATTGGAAGTCCAAGACGGATCTGATAAGTGTCTGGGGAGCCGCCTGTTTCAAAAAAAAACCAAAAACTGACATGTAGGTGGATCGGGACAATATGGGACTTAAATGAAAGACATTTGAAAGTAGAGTGCGAATACAATGTACCAAGTGTCTGAGATCTTCTAAATATCACCCAAATGGCTTATGCAGAATAAACGGGACAGTGTAGGATTTAAACGACAGGACTTTGGGACTAATGCACAAATCTGATATCCGAATTCGGAGATAAGAATCTGGGGTCTTCGAAATTTCACTCAAATGCTTATGCAGAATGAACGGGACAAAATAGGACTTTGGAATAAATGCACGAATCTGATGTCCGAATTTGGAGACAAACTCCTCTTACGGGCATATAGGCTGATGGGGATAACATAGGACTCAAATTAAGGATCTTTGTTAGTAGAATACGAATCTTACATCCAAATATGGTTTAAGGTTGATCCAGGAAGAACCTGTGGCACTTATAGTATGTATTTGAACAACACCTACGATAAACAAATAAAGTTATGTAAATCAGAGAGGCCACCGTAGTGCCTTTAACGCTGAACGCCTAGGTTCGAATCCTGGCGAGAAGATAAACAAAATTTCAGCGGTGATTATCCTCTCCTAATGCTCGCGACATTTTTGATGTAGTTTTTCCATGTAAAACTTCTCCCAAAGAGGTGCCGCACTGCGGCACGCCGTTCGGACATGGGTGCCGAATTGCCGGAAATCTTTTGCCCGTCATCTACCAGATTAGGATGGACAAACTGCTCGTTTGCGGCAAGCTATGTGCGATGGGTGCAATGGCGGTTATGAGAAAAAACGATAGTACTTTGCCTTTGTTCATTTTTGGTCTGCAGGGTCGCAAGCTTTCCATCTTGGCGATGCGGCTCTTTTGCGATCTGGATGATCTTGCAAAATTTACTCTTAGAGGTCTTCTCGAACACTCCGACAAGATGGGTTGATTGATGAGAAAGAGAAGATAGAGCATTTGCTTTGTTTATCCACCGACAGCAAAGCGAAAGACCGTTTCATGTTTGAACTAAAACACATAATCTTTGAATCATAAGGAAAATTCCTCTACCTACCTCTGTTACCTACACCACTGCTGTGGTAATGGATATTATAAGTTGACAAGGATAAAAGCTAGACTTAGAGTCCCTTTGTCCTTTCGTCTGTCTCTCAGTCTGGCCTTCTGTTGTTTCGTCTGTTAGTCTGTCCATCCGTCTGTTTGTCTATCAGTCAATCGGTATGTCTGTCTGTCAGTCAGTCAGTCTCTATGTATGGCTGTCTGTCTGCCTGTCGATCCGTGTATATATGTCCGTCTCTCTATCCGCCTGGCCATTTGGCAGGCTATTTTTCTGTCCATTTATCCTTCTGCCTGTCGACCTACGTGATCAGTATGTCTATTTGTCCGTCTGTCTATTTTTCAGTCTGTCGGTCTCTACGGACGTCTATCTGTCCTTCTGTGCATCTGTCTGTCTGTCTATCTGCCTGTCTATTTGTTCACCTGTCTGTCCGCCCTATCTATCTTTCCGACTCCCTATATGTCAGCCTGTCTATCATTCCGACTGTTTAGCTGTCCGTCTGTTTACCTTACCCACTGTATATCTGTTCGTCTGTCTGTCCATCTGACTGTCTCTTTCCCAGTCCGCATCTCTGTCTGTCTGTCCGTCCGTCTTTCTGCCCGTCTGTCCCTCTAACTGTCCATCTATTTATTTTTCCCTCTGTCTGTCTGTCCGTCTGCCCTTGTTTTCTTGTAGTCAGAAAAAAAATTGGTGAAGAATTAGGATAGTTCCTATGTACAACTTTTATCCGATATGACCTTTCATGGCTGTAGTAGTTACAAATGTGCTCCGACCTTTACTTTAAGTCTTCTGTTTTCATAAATTTCAAAAAAGAAATACTTTAAAAAGACAGGCGGACATCGCCAATCATCTGAGAATGTCGTGGCTAGCAAAAATAAGGCCTGAAATCTAGAGGCCTAGAAATCGCGAAATAATTCCAGCACCGACTAACAGTTAACATAACGATGTCTAAGGTGCCTATCGTCGCCGTGTCGTCGCCTATATCCCTACAGACTAAGACGCCGCTTTCGGTAAAGAAGGCGGCCGCCTTCGTAGTTTGGTATGACTGCCAAGTATGGTCGAGATCGGTTCATAGCCTGATATAGCTGCCTTATATACCGATCTACCAATTTGACTTTCCGAGCCTCTGGAGTCATTCAATGAACTTCACAAATGCGATCCATGATGGAGCATGCTTTTATTTGTTTCTTTCTTTTTTTTTTCATATTTAAAATTTGTTTTCATTCCTCCCGGTGTACTCATTATCCTCTCTCATTATGCCATGAATAATTGAATGTCGGCATACTACTTACCATCGTTATCATAATGGGCCCATACATCCATGAATTGATTTGCCGACAGCTTTTTCAGTTCGCGTGATTCGGGATCACGATATTGACGCATAAAATTCTGGGCCTTCTCGATTTGTACGCGTTTGGAAGCAGCAGCAGCCGCACTAGCCGCACAGCCAGCACCATTTGTAGCCTCCATTTTTTTGTGTTTGTGTGTAGTAGTGGGTTTGGGTGTGTGTGTGTGTTTGGAGAATTTATTTGTAAGTTAATTTAAGTAAATATTGCGTCTCAAGTTACAAAATTTTATAACTTCAAACGTTGATTTCGTGACACAGTTTTATGTAAAACTTTTGCTGGCAGAATGTCGGGGCGCTGGCTTGGAAGGGATATGGTTGAGGGTGGGACGGTATGAATTTCTCCAAGTCACGTGCTAAAGATGTGACAGCAGCAGCAGCACCAGATGCTTTCAAAACTACAACGAAACGAAAAGAAAAACAAATGGAATTGAGAAAAATTGTGAGTCAGTAAAAGATGTGAGTTTCATACTCCTAAAAATCTAGCCACACACATTTACACATATGTATGCACATATACAATACATTACTACACGCCCATCTTTCGATGTAACCGGAAATAATTTGATTTGAAAATCGAATTTTTGCTGCTGCCATCGAGGACAGACAAACAAACACAATCAATATCAGTTGCATCTGACAAATAGAGCAGAATGTTTGTGTAATTTGAGTAGGAAATGATTGATGCCCAGAGAATAAAAAAAAGCAAAAAAAGACAGAAACGAATCATAAAAGGTGATAACTGAAGCAAAGTGCCTTCCTTATGCCAAATGACAATTTAATGATGATTTCTCTTTGGAAATTTGCATAATTTTAGCAAATAGTCTCAATAGATAATATCTCAACATCTTTCAACATGGTTTCGTTGCAAACTAAAGAAGAATTGAAAAAGTTACGAGCCGTGTCAATGGACCATAAATACCTATAAAAAATTTTGTTGGCCATGTGGAAGATTGATATTTAGATTTTATAGATGAACCTCTGTTCTTCTGTTGGCCGTCTTCTTTCGAGAAGATTTGATGCTCTCATCGGAAATCGAGCCCAGACGATGGAAATGTCTACTGCCACTGCATGCTATTGGCTGCCAAGGCAATGCGACTTGATTCCACGAGATTTCTTTTTCTACGAATAATTTAAGCATCCCAAAAAATGTCTGCAATATTTTTGTTGTTTAATGTCTAAGGCATTTCAACTATTGGATAATAGTTTAAACAACAATTTTCTCTCATTTTTTCCCTCAAGAAGCAAACTGTCTGGGAATTGCTTTTATCGATGGAATAAAATCATTTTATATTCTAGTGAAATTGGCCTTTGACTAGTTTATGAGAAACAAAGAGTCAATATTCTATTGCAAAGTCCATGCAAGTGTGAATATAAATCAAAGTGTAAACATCCCCATAGAATAACATATTGCTAAAATGCCTTCTTCTTTTGTTTATTCTATTAGAAGCTTATGGAATGGGAATTGTTTGAATGTGGCTTTGCACAAAGATCTCTTTTGTTTGCCATAATTTCTTTAAAACAATAAATGTTACACTTTCAATAGAATAAACAAAGCATATATCAAAGAAGAAAATCCCAATGTCTAAAAAATGGGGCTTTTTTGCTTTCACTTGATTACCAATTCCAAAGGCAGCGCAATACTCCCACACACCGTCATTTCAAATTTCCAATTTTCAATTATTTTAATGCAGAGTAACGCTCTGCGAAACGACGAAATCGTTGCCTTTGCTTATTTTTAGAATAAATTTGCATTTTTAATTCGTAATGAGATTTGTGGAATGTTTTTGTGGTTGGATGCCTCAAATCCCCATTGACCCCAAAACCCCCTGCTTAAATGTGTGAGAGAGTGGCTACCTTACCTTTGTTGTTATTCCCAAAAGGAAAGCGTTTTGCTGTGGCTGATTTGAAAACTTGCCATTAGCCACATTGAGAGCAACGAATGAAGTCATAACCAAGTTCAATGTTTTGTGGCAAAAAATTAAAACATTGCTACCCCACAAATCCCCACAAATTCAATTGAGTTCAATGAATTTGCACAAATAAGAAACTCAAATGGATGATTTTGCATATTTTATTCATTTCACAAAGTGTTCCATTTATCTGTTTTTCCTTGTGATTTGCTACTGCAAAGTTCTAGGGTTGAATGGAGATATTTTTATAATTTTGTTACAAAGGTGGTAATTTGTATGCATGCAACCCTAAAAAGATTTTTTGAAGGTAAAATATTAAGTAAGTGCCAGAACTTGTATAGAAATGGGTTAGATTTGAGAGCCATGAGAAGAGCCATACAACGTGAAACATTTCCCAAAAAAATTTTGAAGATTTCGAATCACTCTTCTTATATTTTTCTAATTCTATGTAGAAGAATGAGTTCCACTTTAGGTTCTCATTACTTTGAGAACCTGTCTGATTTAGCGGATGTGAACATTCGCAAGTTATTGGGCTTATTGAAGCGATCTGGATAGTTCAATGGTAGCAACTAGAAGGCATCTTTCTTCTTCTGTCCCTGTGGTATCACAATGAACGAAAAACGTCTAAGTGAGTCTGATCGCAGACTGTCACTTAAACCTAACATAAACTCGTAGAAGAACTGTTATCTAGTAATTATATTTTTCCAAATTTCAGAAAATTTTTTGTCTTTAAATAATGCTTTGCTTTAATTGGCTATGACAGAACATTTGTATTGATGTCATAATCCATCAAAAAGGTAAACAAATCTTAAATCGTTCCCCTAGTAAACTTTTGTATATTTCAAGTCTTAATTTTTTTAAGATATTTACTATTAAATTCGGCCTTATGTCCTATGTTGTTTTACGTGGCAACCACATAAGAATAGCACCGTTTGAAGAAAGATTCATTTTAGAGCTGGAGTTGTTGTATAACAGTTATACTATTATATATAACATACTTCTAAGAGAGCATGTATTGAAGAGAGAACCATTGTAAAGATAGAATCATTGCATAACAGCCATTTCAAAATTTTGCAAACTGTTATACTGCTAGAAAGTAATATATTTTTAATGAAAGTTGCTTCGCAATAGCCACATGAAGAAAGCAGGGCTTGAATACAGGTTTATTATAGAGATGGAGTCGTTGTAAAACAGTTACCACAATCTTCTGGAAACGATTATGCCGCTACACAATTATATATATCATATTTCTAAGAGAGCAGGTATTGTAGAGAGAACCATTGTAGAGTTAGAATCATTGCATAAAAGTTATTATAATACTTTTAGAAACTGTTATACTCTCATTAAATAATATATTTTAATGAAAGTTATTACATATTTACCACATGAAAATAGTAAGGTTTTCAGAGAGAGTAATTTTAGAGCTAGAGTTGTTGTATAACAGTTATCACCGCCTTCTGGAAACTGTAATACTGTTATACAATTATATATAATATATTTCTAAGACAGCAGCTATTAAAAACAGAACCATTGTAGTCTTGGAATCATTGCATTACAGTCATGGCAAATTCTTCAAACTGTTATACTGCTAACATATTTCTAAGAGAGCAGGTATTACAGAGAGAACCATTGTGAAGTTAAAATCATTGAATAACAATTATCGTAAAAATTGGGAAATTGTTACTATATACAATAATATATTTGTGTTATAGTTCAGAGAGTCATTATAGATATAAAACCATTCTATAAGAGTTATTACAGTCTTCCGAAAACTGTTGTACTGTTAAACAATCGTATTTGATATATTTTTAAGAGAGCATTGGTAAAAAATGGTGTCGTCCCAGCGTTAGTCATTGTATAATGGTTATCGCAATCTTCTGAAAACTATTATACTTTTTAAGAAAGTAGGGATTAAGTAATGGGTCCTTGTAAGGTTAGAATTACTGTATAACAGTTATCGCAATCCTTCAGAAAGTGTTATGCAAATGCAAATTTACCCATAATTTCAAGCTAGGCGCTTGAAATTTTGCAAATACTTCTCATCAGTAAGGGTCAGTTGGGATTGTCAATGGGCCAAATCGGTCCATGTTTTGATATAGCTGCCATATAAACCGATCCAACGATTTGACGTCTTGGTCCATAGGGGATGTAATTCTTATCCGATCTTATTGAAATTTTGCAAGTAGAGTTTTGGTATGATTTCCAACAATTCTGCCGTTGATAAACTGATATAGATGCCAAATAAACCGATTTCACTTCTGAGACCCTGGAGAGCGCAATTATTACTTGATTTGCCCGAACTGTTGGTGGTTGTTTTTTTTAATGACTTCTAACAGCCATGACAGAACTATTGTATAACAGTTATAGCAATATTTGAGGTACGAAATTCTTCGTCCCTCCCAGTCAAATTTTCCTTAAAAAAATGTGTAATATCTTCCGGCCAGTGTATTCCCAACCATTAATTCTCCCTGTAAATTTCTACTACTCATCTTTCTTTTCTCGGTAAATTAGCTTCAAATTACATAGAAGAATAATAACATGGACAATAAATCCAATCAGAGACCTCCCTCTGTGTTGCCATACATTGTGTTATGGTCGTTAAATAAACTCCCTTATATATATTTTTTTTTCATATTCTCTTCCTAATGATAATTTTAATCTGGTGCAAGTATTTATGGGCAAAAATATTATCCTTGATATAACTATGGCATTTTTTGCTGACCCCGTATAATGATATATATACATGGGTCTAAATTAAAAAATATGGGCTCATAAATAACATCAAATGTCTTTTTGGGTGAAACTAGCCAACATTCATATTTTCAATGAATTTTTACAATATTTGTGTTACATTTTTCTAAAAACTTTTAACAACGATAAAAATGTTTTGCTATAATGCCTGCGGATAGCAAAACGCCATAATTGGTGTAACATATTTTTCTTTTATAAAGGATTATTAAAACAAAACACTAAAAATAAATTTCTTAATTTCTGGGTGAACAATCTTTGGTATGCAACCCCTTTAAGAGTGTGACCAAACTCTTTATGCTAGGGAAAAAATGTGCCAATCCTCCTTGATATAATTTTTTATGACACTGCCTTCGACACTAATGGCCCATCAGGATATCTATGACATTTCATCGCCATGTGGATGGCAATTTTTGATTTGATAAGTCATTCATGAGCCAAGGAGACCCTGCCAACTCACTACTGACTTTGGAGACCAGGTGCCTCTCTCTCTTCTAGCACAGTCATTTGACATGCTGCTGTACATGTAGATGTAGTTGCCGGTATCGGCGTTGGTGGAATTTAATGTCACTGGGTTTCCTGTTTGCCTGCCAGCTTGGCTCCACCCTGGCCCCACATTACTGTTGTCAATGTGAAATCGATAAAAGCAGGAAAATATGCAGCACAAGAGCAAAAAAAAAACACACAGCAAAGGAATTTAATATTAAGAGCAGGCGATTTGTGTTGGCATGTTATCCTCTGAAATGACCTTCGCTCAAGTTCCCCCTATAGTTGCCACTTGGATATTTATATTCATTTGTTGGGGTGTATTTGTATGTGTTTGTAAATATTTAACAGAAGAAAGAGGATAAATAAATTTGCAGACATCGTTACAAGGCGTAGGCTCCTTAGCAAATGCTCTCCTCTGGCTGAATAACACACAAAACAAACAAAAACAGCATCTAATGGAAATATTTTCACGACTCAATAACAATGCCCACAAAATTCCCAGCCCGCACACGCACTCTTCAAAGTAATCTGCATTAAATTGCCAAATAGAAGCAACAAGTAGCGCTGGAAAAACAAGTCTTTGTTGTTGACACCCACACGCCCAGTGAGAAGAGAGCGAAAAAATAATGCAAACAAAAATAAAAGCAAAACAAACGACTTAATAATCGATGGTCAAGTTGAAGCTTAAATACAATAGAAAAGTGAAAAACATGCACCACAAAATGACCTACATTGGGATGGTAGTCAACTATGTACTGCTACTACGAAGCGTCATAAATAATGCAGACACTCACAATTCATTCAAAGGCATTAAGGGCACCCAAACAAAATAAAAACAAAAGGCCCCGATCCACCTCACCCAGCCATTCATTTACCTACCGACAGAAGGAATCCAAGTCAACATTGAATGAATCAGGGACAATTACACATAAATATACGCCGATATACACGTGCTTAAACCCACGCACATGGAACGGCAGACTTTACTTAAACCAATTTTACGGGTGCCCCTACACCACCATACGCGCACACACACTTGAACGCCACATATTAGCGTTTATTTTGTTATGTACCCTCATATGATTGTATGTATGTAAATGTGAATGTTTTTTGGTTTGTTTGTTTATGTGTTCAAACTTATGTTCGTTGGCTGTCGCTTTTTTCTCTTTCTTTTTTTGTCGAATTGTCTACGGATAAGGCCGGAAGTAAACTGACTTGAAGTATCGTTAGCAATGAGAGATAATGCCGTCAGGCTGAAGAGCACAAAAAAGTTTTTTACCGGGGCTTTCATCCCCTCGCTCATTCACTCACCCACGCTGCTGTAGTTGAAGCATTTAAAAAAAGCTTTAATATTAAATAAGCCAACATGCCAATTAGGGTTGAAGGTTTACGAGCAGCATTTAAAGGGGCAAGTTTATTAAAAATAGCAAAAAAAATTAGGAATTTTGACAAAAACTACAAAAAATATGTAAAATTATTTCTATAAAATTTTCCATTTTTCTTTAGAAATAAAATTTTGATATTATCTATAGAGAAAAAATTTTACAAAATTTTTAATATAATGACGAAATTTCTTATAACCAAGTTTTTGAACCAAGTAAAAAAAATATTTTTTTTTTTCGGTAAAAAAATTGAAAAAATTTAAAATGAAAATTCAAAGTTGCCAGATGAAAGAATTTACACAGGAAGAGATGTTGTACAGCAGGTAGCAGTTGTTGAATTGTTGTGGTATACTTAGATTTCATAGGAAATCCCCTTTATATTCTAAACTTATGTACCAGAGACAAGCAAGCCAAGAATTGTGAGCTGACCGACGTGAACACGATGGCGCTGATGATGCGGCCCTAACCAGCCAACCGAAATGTCTGCCAGTGGTCTGCTAGTGATATTCATTCCCATGATCAACTGCATCTATTCCCTTTGGGAGATTTATAAAGAATATATGAAATCAATGACCAAGCCATAATAGGACGAATAGGAAAAAAATCAAGAAGATATTCAAAAATAAAAATTGTTATCAAAAAAATTTATATAAAAAGTCTGACAAAACCTGCCTGTCAACGGAGGACATTTTGAGGTTTTTGATGAAAACCTATTTTTCACAGGATACGACGGTACTCAGTGAAACACCGGTATCATCATTACAGAATTTTTGGTAAAGGAAGCCTTGAGAAGCTTCTAACGATTTAAGTCACTCGGACCTGCCCCATCTGGCGCCTCATCTGGCCACTAATTTCACAGCGTGCCTGTACTCCTTGCATATACTCCGAAAGCCTGGCAGAAGGCAAGGGTGGTAGTTATACCCAAGCCCGGTATATAGACCACTGCATGCCTATGTCAAGGAAAGGTCGGTGGAGACTGTCCTGCACGAGATTGTGCATAAAATACCGACACATTTATCCAATCCTTAGACCAGTATCGGGTGGAATGGGTTCTTAGAGACTGAATAAACCATATGCTAAGGAACAGGTGGATAAATTGTGGGTCCCATGACATAAATATAAGGGAGTAAGTGGTACAGGCCACACCACAGGCGGGGCATTTTATCGCCACTCCTATGGGTGACCTATTACGGATGCTGACTGAGAAGGGATTTAAACCCGTCTGCTATGCAGATGATGTTATAATACTGCTTAGGAGTAAGGATCCGATCCAGCTATGCAGAAGGGTCGAAAGGGTCTTGCATATGGCATATGACTGAGCTAGACACAGAGGTTTCAATGTTAACCCAGAGAAGATTGAAATATGCCTGTTCGCGAGGATGATGAAGGTGCGCCAATTTGACGCAGTCCGAGTTAAGGGCGTGGGCGACGAATGCGCATGTTATCCCATGAAACATCGAAACGGTGGTTAGGACGGCGAAAATTCGATGGGAAGATCCAGATCGTTAGGAAAACGAAGCTATTACAGAAACGAAGTAAGAGGGTGGTCAGAATAGCTTTCCGTATCATAACGGGACTCATACGACGTCCCGTTGAAGCATTTCTGTGTCTTTTAGCCGGCTTTCGCGGATAAAAGACACAGCTCCTTAGGTGGGGACACAATACCAGACATGAACCAACTAAGGAGAGTGGTGTGGAAAACAATTAAGAATTTTGTAAGTAGCACGGAATTCCTAACTTAAAATTTTCTTTTTAGAGGTTACTTTTTAGTTTTTAGAGCTCACAACAAGCTGATTACTGGCTTAGGATTAATATCCTCTCCCTCTTTTTAACCTAAACTTAAGTCTTTTTGCCTGCTAGGGCAAAGATCATTTATTTCATAATTTTTCGTGAGTCTCTTATTCCAGCTGAGCTAAATGATCGAATATTTTTCTTGCATCGACAAAGGTAGCCATAGACAACAACACGCCAACCACTGTGGTATGTGCTTCGTCCTGGGTTAGGGGACTTTTCAATCACATTCGGTGTGGAGGCTTCAAATGTGCTTGCATACAGCTATTGCGAAAGTTGTCAAACTTGGTTAGTTTTGTACTTACATCGTAAACACGTTTTCGCGGTATATTCGATATAAGTACAACCTACCAATGCAGGGTTCTTGAAAATTGAAAAATTTTTTATAAAAAATTCAAAAACATTTTTTTAAAGAAATTTTTGACAAAACTTGTGCAAAAAAAATAGTGAAAAAAATTCTATAGAAAAACAATTTAAAGTAATTTTTTTCCAAATAAAACATTAACTGAATTTTGAAGGGAAAAAAAATTCGGAAAAAAATTGTGATTTTTCGAACATAGTAGCATAGTAAAGAACTTATAAAAGTTAGGCGAGTGTTTGATGTTGTCAAAATGCTTTAACTGGCGGATCGCAATTTCTTATACGCCATGTATCTGCATTGACAAATTCATTTAGTTGCTCTACATACCCAACGACAATTCAGTACGGTGTAGAGCACGCTAGAAAATGGCATTCGCCCTTTCTGCTGCTGCCGTTCGGTATTCGAATCTGGGCACACGAAGTAACAGCGACAGTCGTTGTTGTTGTTTAGCGTTCGAAGCCATCAATACAACTGCCGAAAAAAGCACACAAATGACATGTGTATGGCATGGAAGTTAAGTAGTCGTATAGAAAAGAAGTCAAAAGTCATCAATACAAAGAAAATACATGCGGTGGAATAGAACACCTCGTGCGAAAGGTATCAGACTTGTGTTAGTGTCGTGCTTACATCGTATAGACACCTTTTCGCAATAATAGGATATAAGTACAACATACCAACGTACGGCCCGTGAAACCTAACATGGCCGATGAGTTATTCTAACCAAACGACAAAACGCGTCCCATAGCAGTTTATGTGTGTTGTGATCTCTGGCTTTCCTTTTATGTTGCAAAAATTTACGATCATTGAGCTCGTCTCGAAAGATAAACAAACGAAAAATTGTAAAATTAAATAAAATAAAAAAGAAAAATTGTTGTGCACTTGAACATTCATTGAAAGTAACTGCAAGTGCATTCTGAACTTAGACCACTTTGCAGTGACGTTCAACGAATTTTCAAGTGCACACCAAAAAGAGTTTGGCAATGTTGATGTGTTTCTTGCTCCTATCATTGATAAATAATTTGTATCGGAATAGTGGAAGGTAAGTCTTTCTTCACTCTTACTGCGTTAAGGAGAGTTGGGAGACTTATTGGGCCCTGTTTCAAAACAAAATCTTGCTCTACACCTTACTCAGTAGTCGTTGGGTATGTAGATCACCTTAAAAGGTGTTGATGACAATATATGGCGTATCAGAAATCGCGATACACTATTCCAGTTAAAGTGTTTTGACAACAGCACACAATTGCCTAAAACTATTTAAAGAAATAAAATTTCGAAAAAATTTTCCATCCGTCTGTCTGTTGAAATTGCGCTGCAGTCTTTAAAAATGGAGATATGGAGATGAAACTTTGCATAGATTCTTTTATGGTCCAAAGGCAGGTTATGTTCGAAGATGAACCTAAACTTGGATACCGAGCATCGTAGACGGACCTGTTCACACTTGAGCCACGGTGGTGTTGGAAGGGGGCATCTTTTTTTATACCATTGTACTACACAGTACATATATTAATTACACCAAAAAGGAAAAGAGCTCTTAAATATACAAATCCAATCGTCTGTCTGTATGTCTCTTTGCCCGTTTCTCTGTCTGTCTGTTAGCGAATTTTCATGAAATTTGAAACAAACGATTATCCTGTTACGAATAAGACAACATCACTGCCGAGCTCTATCAGATATAGGATCCTTATACTTGTGGTATAAGATGTAGGATATAATATGGTGCGATTCGGTCAATATATACTTGTAGTATGTACATAAACTTGTAGTGTAAGCGCTTTTTAAACTTGTAGTGTAAGGTGTAGGGTATAATAAATTCGGCGCACAGCCCATTTTCCACCTTACCTTCCCAAAGATATTTCAATCTGTATTTCTAAGTTTTAATCGGCTTACCTCCTATCACAAGCTTAAACAAGAGTCTACATTGTATGTTTATTTTCTGCCCTGCCCTGTCCTGCCCTTCCTTTTTACACCGCCCTCATGGCGGCATATATGAAAGCAACAACTTTGACCATAAACTAGAAGAAGTTTTTCTTGCCCCTCGGCATTGACAAGAAACGCGCCAGCGCACATTTAACAAAATGTTTTCTCGTCTGTCAGTGTCAAGTGTTTGACCTGGTGTCTGTTTTCATTTGGATATTTACGCTGTTACAATGTTGTTGCTATTACTATTGTTATTGCTGATGTTGTTGTTGTTGTTGTTGTGGCTATTGTTGGCTTTGCTTTTTTAATTTAGTTTTTAGCTTTTATATTGCTGTTGTTGTTGATTATTTGTTTATTCTACAGTTTCTGTTATTTTATTTTGTTTGCTGTCAACTGGTACTTGTTTGCAGCCAGCCTGAGAGCCAAGAGAGGGGAGAGCCAAAGGCAAGTGTGAGTGAATGGGTGTGTTACAGTGAGAGTGTATTACTGGCATTGTGACAGACTCATAAAAATTACTTTGTAATAGAGACAAACGATAACAACCACAATTACTACACAAATACCAAAACACAAGCCACCCATAACAGCTCTCTCTATCACACATTCCTCCACTTACATACATTGTGGCGAAAAAAAAACAACAATAGATTCTTGAAGACAATTCCTTGAGAAGTTGTTGGCTGTTTATGTTCTTGTTGCCCGTATCTTGGGCTTTAAATAAATAGATATGTTTTTGGCTTACCTTTACCAAAAAATATGGCTAGACAGTTTGGCCATTACCGACAATTGATTTCCCATTAACTCAAGGTTATGACCATCATTTATTTAGAAAAATTTTGTAATTTTTACTGCACTTCCATTCCATTTTTACTGCACATTGCCAAGAATGTAACTTTTATATAAACTTTTATCAGAATTTTGTAGTTATTTGGCTCACTGCGCTCTTTTCTCTACTTGGGGCCATGTAGATAAGAAAGGTTTTTTTTCAGAATTATGGATATTCTCCTCAAATCGCTGTCATTAGCATGAATGGTATAGAAGTCATAGGCGTAGAATTAAAGATTTTTGTGAGGATGTTAAAGAACTGTTGAATTTTATTAGGTGATGGTGCTTAAAACTGTTAATAAAGTGGGCGTCTGGTGATAATCCCATACCTAAGACAACAAAGTTAAACTTCTGCCAATATTGCTACAGAGAGCAACAAGGAGGAAGAATATTACAGAATTACAGAATAAGGGAAAAAACTAGTTTTATTAAAATGTTTATATTATGCCACTGATAATTTGAGTAAAACTGCTGACTGCAAGATTATAACCATTGGCGTAGCTAGATATTTTTCGTAGGGGGAAATTACAAAAAAAAAATAAAATAAAATAAAACAAGTTGAAAAGCATTAAGCTCGGCCGGGACCACCTGAGGTAGGAATATCGTTAAAATCCGGTACGGTTTAACTATGAGCATGAAAGGCCATAGTGCAACTGCTTAAAAACTCAGTACCTACGTTACTCGTCTCACGGCGATCGGTCCTATGGGCTGAAACGGGCTTTTGCGCTTGACGAGGCTAACTAACTCCACATTCAATTGCGGGAAATGCACCATACAGCAGCAATATCGACATTTGGTCCTAATTGGACCCAACTCGCTGGAAGTCACTCTTCAAAATTTCAAAAAAATCGGGTAATAAAGGTGCCTTATATGGGTTCAAGAGCATAAATCGGGAGATCGATATATATGGAAACTATTTTCAAATGTGATCCCATCAGCATCATATTCGGGGAGAATATATAAATTCAGCAAAATCGGATAAAAATCGCTATTTATTGGTTAGAGGCATTCAAGCGGGAGATTGATTTTTATGGGGGCTATAACAAAAATGGTCCCACCTAAACCATACTCATCTCGGACACCTCACACTGCTCATTGCCATATAGTTTTGGAATGCTCACAGCCGCCTCTTTGTGGCCATCTATCATTAGTTGTCCTTCGGGCCTGAGGCATACCCACAGATTCAAGTATCCCTAGAATGTGAAGGGTAGTTCCTAGTCTCGCAAGTTCGTCCGCTTTGCAGTTCCCTGGTCAATCCCAGGACAGCCGGTTGGTACGTACCGGATTGACCCGATGGAATCCATCATCGACAAGGGCTGCCGCCTCGGTTTACAACACACTGCTACAACAACAACAACAACAATTCCCTGGTGAATTATGAACTGTTCAGCCATCTTGTTGAAAGATCTGCGACAGTCGAAGGCGGTTTTTATGTTCACAAATACGTTCTCCAGGGATTTAATGGCTGTCTGAGAAGATATTTATGCCAATCGTCGTAATGACATTATATCTTAACCATTCCACCACTTCCCTAATTGTAAGGATCTCCGCTTGATACACACTGCCGTGGTCGGGTAACCATTTCGATACGACCAGTTCTAGACCCCAAAGACCACAAGGTCGATTTGGACCATATTCGGCACCAATATTGGGTGTCTTAACACAAATTATTGTCTTTATATCAGCCTAGTCAGGTAATAAATTGAGATTTCAAGGGTTTAAGACCTTAAATTAGAAGATCGGTCAATATGGGAGCTATATTAAGATAAAGTCCGATTTCGACCATATACGGCACAGATGTCGAGGATCTCAACACAAATCATGGTGCCAATTTCCAACCAAATCGGGTAATAAATACAGTTTTTACGACTCTAGAACCCTAAACCGGGAGGTCGGACTATATGAGGGCTATATCAGGATATATTTTGATGTACCCATAGTCGCCTAGAAATCACTATGTCCAATTTGGACTTCATGTCAATGTATTATCGTTAACCGATCGCCAAAATATTGCGTATTTTGTCTATTGGGATCAAAAGCAAAATACGTTTGACAGCATAAAGAATATTCTTGGTCGACGTAAAGATCTAAGACGATTTACTCATGTCCGTCCGTCTGTAAATAAAGCTTCTCAATTCGTTACACTGCCCACTGTTTTGCAAATAAAGCAAGCGAATGGCAAATTAGGGTTTCTTCAACGGTTTCCTTATGGAATCGGTAGGTTTTAAAAACACACTAATGTCGTGTTTAACGCAGTTGCCCGCCATCACGGCCCAAACCTGCGAGGCCCAAGGGTGAATACAATGCGTCTACCAACGCCCCCACAAGTGATAATCCGCACATGAGTACCATTTTGATCCCACGTTTTTGGACGTGTTCACCTCCTTGGTTAGGAGCGGAGCACTACCTAAAACTGCTTCCGATCTTTGGGTCACGACACCCGGTTGGAAACGCAACTCCACGCCGAGCTTGTGCCCTACCCGTGATTTGGGTACAAACCACAGCCACCAAGTTGCTCCCCACTGGGGCCCCACCATTGCCAGGCTGGAACCGAAGTTCCAAGAGCTCCTGACACCCGTGGTACCAGATTAAAGTCTCCGGTTAGACTTCGTAGCCTTAAAAGGCTACTATCAGTTGAACCCCAAACAGTTGCGGACTGGTCACCTGGAAGAAAAGAAAAGAATCGCCCTAAGCCGACCTGAAGCCAGCATATAAAAGTATGCACGAAAACAATATACATCAGGACGATATACACAAACAGGACACGGCAGCCCTCACGGGCTAGACAACACATATCCGCTTCAACATGGGACTCACAATCAACGCGGCCACCCTCAGGGATGACCTAACACAACCACAAAAGCTACGTGAACCAACGATGGGCAAACGCCGCAGCATCAACATGGGCAAGGCAAGTGCCAGGCCATGCCATGCGCATCACCAAATCACTCGGTCGCGCCTGTACAAATCACTCGGTCGCGTTATGAATAACTAGCGTGTATTCATGCCTCCATTTAGTCTTGTCCGTCTCCTAAGAAATACTTCCCGGGAAAAGGTGGCCAGCCTTATAACAGTCGTCTCGTCTTCTTCGGCCCTACTGAAACCCCACACCGCCTACACAGTAGGCGGTCCCACACAGAAATCCCACAATCAATAGTTCACAGTAGTCAATACTAACGAAAATTCTGGGGGTGCTTACCACCCACCCTAGCTACGCCATTGATTATAAGAATGACTTTGTTAGAGAATTTCAAAAGATTTCATGCATATGTTGAAGAAAATTTTTCATATACTGCATTGCACAACTAAATAAATGAATGAAGAAATTCTGTGAATACCATAAAATGGAAAATGTTTAGCCAACTGATTTATTGAGGTTGATGTTGATGGCATATCAGCTTATACCATTTATACAATTGGGGTGCTTTACAATTTTTAGACAAGGTTTGAGATTTTCTATATACAGCGATGGGTTAACATGTGTGCGTATTGGGCGTTCTGACCTTCTTTTTACCTATATTTGAAATTTCTACATTTATGCTGGGAAAAACTATTTCCCCGATTTCTTTGGAATTTCTCATATGAACATTTAACCTTGTTATGTGTTTTACTCCATGCCAACCATAATGCGATTGTATGTTATTTAAAACTGAATTCGTTAACAACGCACTGCTATGGCACTCTAAATAATTGGATTTTTTTTCCACAATATTACCCTACAATTTTAACGGCTTACATTGAGTAAATGATTGAATTAAACTGGGAATGGGATAAATAATTATACGACTGTAAATGTGGCAAAATAACAGTTCACCAAAGTAGAAAAAAAAAGTAATTACACAATTTTATGTTTTTTAAAGCACAAAAAACCATAATTAGACATTTCAATTTGTGCCAAAGTACTCATTAAAACATTTATTATGTTTTCTTAATTTCCTTAATTACATCATTTCCAGTGCCTAATGAATCATAATAAAATTATGGGGTTGCTTGTTTGTTTTTTTAGGGAAGGTGAAGAAATTTTCCCATAAAATTGTGTAATATTAGCCTTTGGAAATATTTTTTTCACATTAGAATAAACATCGAGTTCATTGTGAAGGCCGTGAAATTCGTGCATAGGTTAGCATGACTGCAAGAACGCATGACCACCTATCACGCTGACGTTTTTGTTCAAGCAGATGTTAATATACCCTTATCCTATTGTGAATTATTTAAAAAAGGCCATATAATTTTGTGTACATCTAGGCGTACACAAAATAAAACCACGTATACGTCATCTGGTACCTCATAACTGTGAAACATACGAACGATTGTACTAATAAAAATTTTTGTACGATGCAATGAAATATAAAAACAAGTAAAGGCGTGCCAAATTCGGCCGGTCCGAATCTTGGGAACCCACCGCCGTAGATTCTGCTAAAATATGGGAGCTATATCTAATTATAGACCGAATTGGACCGTACTTGGCGCAGTTGTTGAGAGAAGAGAACACTATCCGCAAAATTTTAGCCAAATCGGGAAAAAATTACGGCTTGTAAGGGCTTTAGAAATCAGATCGGGAGATCAGTTTATATGGGATCTATATCTAGTGATGCAGAGATTTAAACCGTACTTGGACAAAAATTGCGGCTCAGGAAGTCTAATCGGGAGATCGGTTTATATGGGAGCTTTATCAGGTTATACACCGCTTTGGACAGTACTTGCCTCCATTGTTGGGAGTCATAACAGAATACTTTCGAATGACAATTGAGGCTTCCAGGGGCTCAAGAAGTCAAATCGGGAGATCTATATAGGAGCTATATCAGGTTATAGACCGATTTGAACCGTACTTGGCGCAGTTGTTGTCATAACAGAACACTATGTGCAAAATTTCAGCCAAATTATATAGTCGGCTCCGCCCGACTTTTGCCTTTTCTTTCTGGTTTTTTTATATAAACATTTTTTTCATATTATTTCTATAGAATATTTTGTCAAAAATATTCAGAAAAAAAATTTTTTTCAAATTGTATTTTTTATATCATATCCTAATTTTCAGACACGACACTTCTCGGTGATGGGTGGTGCAAATTTTGTGTGCTCTCTTATAGTAACGTAAAAATAAAAAGTTGGTATCCAAATTTCGGATGTGGTACCTAGGGGGCCAACCCACCCCCTAAACCTACCAAATATATATTAAGACCGTATCTGATATCCAATTGTCGGACCAAGTGTTAGGGGGACCACCCCAACTTCCAAAACACCCCTAAATCGGACATATTTACCGACCATGGCAATATGGGACCCAAATGAAAGGTATTTTCAAGTAGAATACTAATCTGATATCCAACTGTGGGAATCAAATTTCTGGGGGTCCACCTTTTCCGCAAAACACCCCCCATACAGGACTAATTTACTGACGATGGCAATATGGGGCTTAGATAAAAGGTATTTGAGTGTAAAATATGAATCTGATATCCAAAGTTGGGGCCAATTGTATAGGTGGGCCGCCTCTCCCAAAAACACCCCCAAAAGAGGACAAATTTATGACAATAGCAATATGGGGCTCAAATGAAAGGTCTTTGGGAGTAAAGCAGCAATCTAATATCAATATTCGGGAAAAAGTGTCTATGGGGCCACACCACCCCCATAACATCCTCAAACCGGTCATGTTTGCGAGTATGGAAATATGGGGCTCAAATGAAAGGTATTTGGGAGTAGACCACGAATCTGATATCGGAACCAACTGCCTAGGAGACTTCCCACCCCCATAACAACCCCCAAATGGGACGGATTTGCTCACCATGACAATTTGGGTATTAAAGGGATCGGATCTCGATATTGATAATTTTTACGGCTCATAGCCAAACCGAACATATTTGGTGACTTTTGCAATAAGAGGGTTAAATGAAATGTATTTGCGAAAAGAAAACGAATTTGATATCCAATTTTGAGGCCAATACCAATATGGGGTTCAAATAAATTATATTTGAGAGTAGAGAACGATGCTGATATACTTTCAGGGCTAAATGTTTGGGGGACCACCTCACTCCCCAAAACACTCCTAAATTTACCGACCACTTCAATATTGAGCTCAAATAAAGGTATTTGAGAGTAGAAAACGAATCTGATTTCCAAATGTGGGACCATATATTTTGGGGCACCGCCCCTTTTCTAAAACACCCCCCGAAGAGTATAAATTTTGGGGCCTAGTGTTGGAGGACACCTCATCTCATAAACTCCCCTTAAACCAATGGCAATATGGGGTTCAAATTTATGGTATTTGAACACGATGCTGATATTTTTTTCAGGGCCAAGTATCTAGGGGACCACCTCACCCCCGAAAACACCCCCAAATCAAACATCATCGGGCTGACATAAAGACTTTTAAGAATAGAGTATATCAAACACCCAAAGGTTAATGACCCTAAACCCTCCGATAGAATTCATAGACCAATAAAGATCATATAGGATTCAGTTTAACGTTTTCCATAGAAATAAAACTTTGGCAAAATTTTCTTTAGAAAATAAAAACCACCAAACTTATCTATTGAAATCAAATTTTGGAACTCCATTAAAGATTACAATTTTGCAAAATTATGGAAAATTTTGCTAATGGACTAAATTTTACAACTTTCCTTCGAAATAAAATTTTAAAAAACTTTAACAATTAATTTGAAACAAAATCATGACAAGTCGAAAATTGGCAAACTCATATACTTAAATTAACCTCAACACTTTGCGCTTTGCACCACATCTCTACCAAACAACCAATTTCAAATAAACCAATAAACCACATCTCTTCTGTGCCAACTTGGTTTCAATAAAAACATTGATAAGATACTCTTCAAAATGTCCTGAATGCAACCAAAGACACGAGCCATACCAACAGAATAAACAAACGCTGTGTGCATGTTACCCGGATATCAATGCTTCCGGTTATGTTCTATCATGATGGTTACATGGTCTCTAAAGAATTCAATATGGGGAAACAAAAAAAAAAGAAGAAAATACTTCTCAAAGAAAACTAAATGTGTACTTTACGACACAAAAGATATCTAAAATACTTTCATAGATAGTTTTTCTAATCCCCCAAATCGAAACAGTTTTCCAATAAAGAAGGCCAAAGTAAATATTTGAATTTACCAAACACACAGCGCACCAAGGACATGCGGATAAAGAGAAAATCAAAGAAAATACAATTTTAATATATTTTAGCGATTTGACAGCTTATAAAACTTTAAGTTCAAATTTATATATTTTTCCTCTTCAGCTAGAAAAATCATTATAAATTCATGGACAGAAAAACATATGTAACGGAGGAAAAATTTCTGCCAGGATTTTTTTTCCTTCAAGGCAAAATTGCATTTGAAATGATTATTCTACGTTGAAGACAGTTTCCTTAATGAGAACGCAGAAGAAATGACAGCATGCTCCCATAAACAAAGCGAGCTCAGACTTTGAAGCATGAGCGCTGATGCGAATAATGGAATATTCTATCACCCAACTCTTTGAGACTTAGTAAAACCTTTCTATGGGGGAATGCCAACCAGCTCCATACACATTGGCATTGTCATAATGGAAAAGCAGCCACAACAAGTGGATGCAAACAATTCATCGGAAAAAATGTAAAATGAGAGGGTGGGGTAAGCAAGCAGAGTTGCCCTCATTGGGCCTTCTTCTTAGTGCTTCTTAGTTCAATTTCGTTAAGCAATACATTTTTACAAAATTTTTTGCTTACACAAATCAAATTTTGATGATATTTTCCATAAATATAAAATTTTTAAGATACTTTGGAACTTTTTATTGAAGGAAATTATATAAAAATTCAATTTGGCCATAATATGGTACTCAAATAAAAGATAATTGGGAGTAGAATATGACTCCGATGTCAAAATTTGCAGACACATCTTCAGAGAGCTACTCCCCACCCAAAATATCTATCAAACTTTAAAGTAAACCGACGAGGATCGAAATATTGGAAAAATTTAAATTGAAACAAGTAAAAACTGCTTAAATTCGGCCTGGCAGTCTTGGAAACCCACCACCATGGAATCTTACACATGTTATCAAAGTTGAAGACACATGTGTACTTTACTTAAAAAAATGTTTGCCAAATAAGGAAAAATTAAACTTCTGGGGACAGTAGATGGCTAATCGTTTTATAAGGAAATTATATCTGATTATAGACCGGTTTGGACAATACACCTCATGGATATCAACATCAACATGGATTCCGAAGATTGCATAGCAAAACAACTGCTCTGCATGCCATCACCCCACACATTTGCCGTGGCTTCAATCAGTCGTGGCATTGGACCTATCGAAGGCATTGCCAAACTATTTGAGGACATCGCCAACACGTCCCTCTAGCCAGGCCTGAAATATTGGGTCGCAAATTATCTGTGTGGTCTCCAGACATTTGTGGAATTTAGGGATAAGAAGTCGAAGCACAGTAGAGTGAAACAGTGAGGTCCCCAAGGCAGGGTGATATCTGTGGTTAAATTAAGTGTTTCCCAAACATCCCATTATGGAATAAATTAGAGGGAAACTAACCTCTCACAATATCAATTGACTGCTGCCCGATTCAAATTTAAGCTCAATGATAAAGGGACCTCCTGTCTTATGCCGAGTCCGAAAGACTCTCTTGGTTAAGAAGTTGCACATGGCTCAAAATTCTCACAAATGTCGCCAGCATTTGATGAGGGGATAATCACCGCTGAAAAATGTTTTAAGGTGTTCTCGTCGACAGGATTTGAACCTGGGCGTTTGGGCACGATAGTCGAGTATGCTAACCTATGCACCGCGGTGGCTCCATAGGGGTGGTATCTCCGACACTGTTTAACCTCTACCTATCCTTTATTCCACCACCCCCTCCAGATGGCATAGAGATCGTATACATATGCGGACGATTGTACGATCATGGCAACAGCTTCCCACCCATTTTTGAACGAACGTCTACCTCAACGAACATGCCTCATATTTTGCTGCAAGAAATCTGAAGATATCTGCCACCAAATCTGTAGCCACATTGTTCACTACAAATACGCATGAGCTGAATAACGAGCTGACTGTGATATGGTCGATGGGGAAATAATTCCAACCGTCAAGTGTCCCAAAATACATGGCCTCACATTTGGCAGCTCTAAGCAATAACTTTTGGACTGTTATCGCAGGGATCATCCAAATTATCATCTTATGGATAGGTATCCACCTCCCAGATCTAGGTGGATACCTAAAGCGTGAGGTTCAGCTCTACAAGAGAGTACCTATAGACAAAGCGGCGTGTCAAGCGGGCCTAGAGAAAATTCATGCGTACACGGTAGCAGATGTGGTGAATAGCTATCGGATAAAAGTGGAACCCAGTCAAGTAGCTCCAAGGATGATGTTGGAGCTCCTGCCTATATATGAGAGTTAAGTTCCATCCTCGGCCTGATGTAGGTAGTATAGATATTGAGAAGATCCGAAGAGGTGAAAAATTTCTTGCACCGCTTAAGAAAGTCCAAACACTTGAATGCTTCTTTCGAAGTATGTGAACGAGTAAAACCGTTCGAAATATCTCTATTGTGAATTATGCATTTCTTTATTCCAAGTGAATTTTTGACATGAATGCAAATGTTTAAGTAGATCACAATTTATAAAAAAAAAATTACTTTAAGGGTTCATTAAGGTGGTATAACTTCCAGTAAATACGAGATGAAATTTCATTCGATTCGAAAGCACACTCGATAACGTATGCGATAATTTGGACCCCATAATATTGCAAATTTTTCAAATTCTGCTCATGAACATTCCATTAAGGAACAGAGGCAAACTTCTCACATATCAATGAGTGCAGTCCGAATCAAATTTAAGCTCAATGATTAGAGACCTCATTTTTTTATAGCCGAGTCCGAACGGCGTGTCGCAGTGCGACACCTCTTTAGAGAAAACTTTTTACATGACATAGTACCACCGTTGAAAATTTTTTCTGAAGGTCTCGCCAAGATTCGAACCCAAGCGTTCAGCGTCATAGGCGAACATTCTAACCTCTGCGCTACGGTGGCCTCCTGTAGTTATAGGTAATTTTTCAAAATTTTTTTCGTCAAAATTTTCAAATGTAAAATTTTTAGAAAATTTATTCAAAACGTGATTTTTCTGGAATTGTTATGATTTTTTTCAAATTGGCAATACTGCTGAGAAACTGTTGATTGTGTATGTGTGTGTGTGTGTGTTGCTGTTCAGTTCTAGTTGATATGACAGTAACAGTTCAGTATTTTAAGTTCATCACTCAAATTGTTAAAGAACTGTCAACCCACACATAGTAACCATAAAATGAATGCTTCGTAGGGTTTCCCTTCAAAGCAGGGGTGCATGATGAATATAAAAGTAAGGACACGCACATGTCACAATTACATTTATCTTTGTATGCGTACATGTGTGTAGGATTATACACCCACACACGCAATCCCGCTCAAAGATGCCTTACAAACATTAAAGTTTACACTTGATGTGTACTTTGAAAAAGCCTCACATGTAATAACGCAATCACTAAACTACACACAACAACACATACACCCTTGCATACAGGGTGGCTGATGAATATTGCTACAATGATGAATATTGCTACATTTTTTTTTCGGTGTATGGAATACATTTTTCTTTTATTCATGTTAAATTAAATTATTAAATTAATTATTAAATTATTATTAATTAAATTAATTAATTAATTAATTAAATTAATTATTAAATTATTATTATTAAATAGAAAAAAAGTTATTACATTTTTTTTTTGGTAGCGGCTTTCATCAGCCACCCTGTACATCGAAATAGACAGACCCGCATGAATGTATGTATGAATGAAGGAATGTATGAAAGAATTGATGATGTTAGGGTGTTCAAAAATTCTCTCAAAGTAACTCAACTTCAAAACGAACATATTATTCATAAATATTTGAACACAATCATCCCACAAACGAGAACAAACGACCACATTGTGTTTGTGTGTCACATAAAAGAATTCAAATTTTGAAAGACGCAGAGAAATGTGAATTTTTATTTAACAAGCAATGAGTGGCAGGAGTGTAGTTCACTAAATGAGTAATTTTGATTAAAATTCAATGGGAAACAATTTTCAATAGTTGAAAATTCAATTTTCAAGAAATTTTTCTAGTAACAAGCAAATCGGTTTTTTTTCTGAGACTCCCTAGTGTTTGCAAGTTAATTCAATGAAAAACTATTTTCAATTTTTAAAAAACCGTTTTTAGGAATTTCTTTCCCACAAAAAAGCACATTTAGTTCTTTCTCTGATACACCCTATTGTCCATATGAATACTAATGTTTGCTGGCAAACATGAAAAGCATGCATTGTAGCCAAACATTGTAACCAAGTAGGGGAACGTCGTTGAGAACACATTCGAATACATTAATGCATGCATTTACATTGGTATGCAAATGTGTTGTTGGTGAGATCCTTTACATGTGACTCGGGTCTCAGTTGTTTTAAGAGAATTCATCTCAACTCAATGAAAACTCAACTAACCTTCAATAGAAAGGCGGTTTGCCTATGGCAGTGCTGTAAATGCATATGTAAATGTGTAGTTACTGCGAAAAATCAACATGAATATTCGAGGGAAAAGTTGTTGCATTAAACAAACTGGACAGTGGCTCACAGAGGTTTCAGAGAGTGAAATACTTAAGGGAATACATTTTTTCGTAAATGTTGTAAGAAGCTAATAACTTAGACAATTACACCACAATTAGATTAAAAATTTCTAAAAAAAAGTTATAAAACTTAAATCTTATATAGAAAATCAATTTGTGTTTGTTTGTAACTTCGAAACAACAAGGAAAATGTATATAAAAAGTTGAGTTGGAGGGCACAGTTTACATACCAAACCAGCAAAGATTAAAGCTTCTAGGAACCGAACAAGGATGATCGAGAGACTGGTTTACATGGGAGCTATAACAGGTTATTGACCGATTTGAACCGTACTTGGCACAGTTGTTGAAAGACATAACAAAACACCGCATGGAAAATTTTGCCAAAATCGTACAAAAATTGCGGCTTTTAAGGACTCAAGAAGCCAAATCGGCAGATCGCTTTATATGGTTTATATGGGAGCTGTATCAGGTTATAGAAAGATTTGAACGGTACTAGACAAAGTTGTTGGAAGTCATAATAGAACGCTACATGTTAAATTTTAGCCAAATGGGACAAAAATTGCGGCTTTCAGGTGCTCAAGAATCAAATCGAGAGATCGGTTTATATGGGAGCTATATCTATGCCCAACGACCTACATCAATATTAAGTATGGAAAATTTCAAGCGGCTAGCTTTACGCGTTCGACCTCTATCGTGATTTCGACAGACGGACGGACTTGGCAAGATCGAATCAGAATGTCGAGACGATCCAGAATATACATACTATATGGTGTCGCAGATCAATATTTCGAGGTGTTACAAACGGTATGACTAGATTAGTATACCCCCATCCTATGGTTGTGAGAATTTGGTATCCAAATTTCGGGTGGGGAGTCAAATATAAATGAAGACCAATCACGACAATATGGGACTCAAGCGAAAGGTATTTAAAAGTATAAAACATATCCGATATCCAATTGTGGGACAAAAGTATTTAGGGTACCACCCCACCCGTCAAAATACCCATAAATCGGATATATTTATCGACCATGGCAATATGGGCCTCTAATTAAAGGTATTTGGGAGTAGAATACATAACTGATATCTAAAAATGGCCCCTCCAGCAAAACACCCCCAAATGAAAGAGGACAATTTTCGCGATCATAGCAATATAAGACTCAAATGAAAGGTCTTTGGGAGAAGAACACGAATCTGGTATCAACATTCGGGTATAAGTGCCTATGGGGAAGTTTTGGGGTTAGGGCGACATCCAGGGTACTTGGAACTAATTTGTATACCACATTAGCATTCTACTCTTCAATACCTTTTATTTGATACACATATTGTCGGTCCACTTTTGATATCAGTGGTGTTTTTGGGGTAACGGGGAAGGTCCGCCCCCCTCCGATATCAACAAATTGTATAGCCTGTTCCTCCCTCATGCCCATATCCGCGAACACGAATCGGATATATATTTTCAGGGCCAAGTTACTCAGCGGCCAATGTGTGCTTAGAAAACGAATTTGATATCAAATTTTTGGGCCAAGTGTTTGGCCGTTTAAACCAATGGCAAAATGGGGTTCAAATAAGTGATATTGGAAAGGATCACGATGCCGATATTTTTCAAGGCATAGTGTTGGGGAGACCACGCCATTCCACTCCAATAAATGGACCATATCGGTCTATGTTTTGATATAGCTCCCATATAAATCGATCTCCCAATTTTACTTCTTGAGCTCCTATATGACGTAATTCTAATCCGATTTGGCTGAAATTGTGGGCAATGACTTCTACTACCAAACTTAGTATGGTCCGAATCGGTCCATAGCGTGATATAGCTTCAATAGCATAGCAAATTTCATCAATTATCCTCTGTTTGCCTATAAAGAAATACCAGGCACAGAACTTGACAAATGTGGTCCGTGGTGGAGGGTATATAGGATTCGACCCGGAAGAACGTAGCACGATTTTACTTCCTTAACAAAATTGTTCATACTTGAATTTTAGTCAAAATTTTAGTTTTATCAAAATTTTTAACAATTTGGGAAAAAGCTGTAGCAATATTCACCCTATTTTATCATCTGCCAAGCACTGCTTGCAACCCCTGTATCTGAAAACCATATTACTTGTGCCTGACCAAGTACTCAAACACATATTGGAAATTTTTTCATTGAACCCCAAGAACACTCAACGCAAGTAAATTCTGCTCCATAACAAGATTCCATTTCAAAATAATACTCTATGTGACACTGGGGAAAAAAATCCCATATTTCATGGCCAAAGCTAATATTTTATTCATACTCATGTATTGGTGGTTATTATGTTTACTTTGACAGAATAGACAACTGTTGGGCATTCTGTGGACAAGTGAAAGTTTCCAAATATTGCCTTGGGCTTGAACTGATAGCTGACATGTCCAATAAATGTAATATACATGACAAGTAGAAAGCGAAAGGAACATAAACATCACATGCAAGTTAAATACATATTTCCAAGAATTGACAAAATTAGGTTGAAGAAAAAGAAGATGAGAAAAAAATGACAAAAGAAGATTAGGGCATTCTACAGATTTCGAATAAATTATGGAAAAAGCTTTAAATATTAAATTTGGAAATCTTAAAATTATTCCTACTATACTTTTTATTAAATTTTTTAATAATTTTACAGGATTGCATTAGAGAGGTATTGAAATTTACGCGTATAAATACAGAGATTCAATTGAGCAAATGTTTCTGCGTTAGTTTTATTGTATTCAATATGTAAATCTTTACAGCTGTTTAGCTGTGATTTAGAATAGAGGATGTCTTGTCTAGTTTGTAATTGCCATCTCTAAAACCATTACAGCTGCTTAACTGTAATTCACAATAGACTAGTTCAGGGTATTGTGAATAAGCTACAAAAAGCAATATAGGGTTTTCCAACAAGAGGTGTTGTTTTAAAGCATTAAAACTAAAGCATTTTAGGGTTGTCGTAAAGCACCTTGGCGGACAGGAATACAGCAAAATTTTCGCATCTGAGGCTCTAAAACTTAAAGAGTTTTTGTTGAGAACCCTCTCAACGTGTGACTGTTTTGTGCGGTTTATGATCCGGCAGGTCATTAGACATTGCAAGTGCAAATTTGCCCATGAACATTCCATTAAAGAACAGGGGCAAACTTCTCACATATCAATGATCGCCTGGACCTTACTTTTTGGAAAATTAGGTTGCATCAACAGTTTCGGTAAATGGATCCGATTTTCTAAAGGAAAATTACATAAAAAGGAAATGGTCCTGTCAGCTTGGTGGCCATTTGGCTGATGTTCTTTTTCATTTTTATGAAATAAAATTGCATTCGTTCAGCCCCATAGGCGGACATTCTAATCTCGACGCTACGATGGCCTTTGAGGGAGGGTAGTATAATTATAAAACAGGAAAATAATCGTGTTTATATGAGGGGCAGTAAATCCCGATCAAATAACCATGTGTAGAAAAACAAAAATGATATGTAAAATAGCAACAATTTGTCGACCTAACGAAGGCACACGAGTTGCTAACGCTGTCCGCGTGCTCTGTTCGTTTTTCTATGCGTAAGGGCATAGGAATTTGTGTGCGGTTGTATATTGTTGCCCATTTATGCCTTATACCATCATAGCTGGTTAACTACAATTCACAATAATGGATGTTTTTTTCGGTTTTATGCCACCAATGACATTGAGTGTGCACTAATAGTAAAATCAAAACATCACAGCTGTTTAACTGTAATTCACAATAGAAACGTTCCTGATATTGTGATTTAGCCACAGTAGAATATATCATACAGCTGGATAAATCGCTTTAAAATAAACTGGCAGTATGGTATCAACATATCAAAGTTACGTGACTCATTTTTCGCTTTTTGTTGTACACTTTATATGAATTCGGATCATTACAACGGAATTGGGGTAATTTATCTGTCATCAATGTGTTGAACGGTATTTTAGAAAATTAATTTGCAATTCCTAACATTACAACAACTTTTATTCACAATATAATGTTTCGGGTATCTGGTTTATCAGATTGAAGTTTTTGGACAAAATTGGTGTTACTACCTCCTAGAACGGGGATTTTTGGGAAATTGCGATATTACTGAAACATCGAGAGACAAACTTACAAACAAACGAAAACAATACTTTCATACACAATGTAAGGAGCTAGGCTAGGTTATAGTGGCTGTCTACTACAGTGTAGGACACCCTTATATATTTGCAAATTATAGTCAAGCCGGTGGGCTTATGTTCATGTGAACTTACAGAAAAATTGGAAATAGTATGTGTTCGTTTGCCAAGTTGTCAAGTCTACAATCAGATTCACTCGGACATTTTTCTACTGCAAGGCCTATTACTTGCTTCATTTGCAGCAAAAATGCATATCAAATTGTTGTGAAATCGGACGAATTCTATTGTTTGCCAGGACATAAACAGAAATCAAACTACAACAAAGTTAATGGGTACCCATTTCGTCGTGAGCTTTTAATTACAATGGCAGGTTATTGAAGCGAAATTTTTACTGGCGTAGCGACATCTCGCTATTATTTTTCTCATATAACTCAGTACCAGACTTAATACAAGAATATTACATGTGTAGTTGATTTGTGATTTATATACGAAGTGTCCACTAATAGTCACAGTTGTCAAGCATTCATTCACAATAGAGTTTACCGTCATATTTTCAACAGCTGAGGTATAAATAACTCTTTGGTCTACTACAAAAATTAATCTATTGTTAATGGCAGAGAAAAGTTTAAGGCAAATGTTTTTATAAAATAATACACACAAATTGACCCAGTTCCTTAGTGGACTGTTCATGGACAAAAATTTGTTTGTTTGTATTTGTAATACACACAAATGTTCATAGATATTAGGTTAGTTTATGTTAGGTTGAAAAATAAGGTACTGGTTATATATAGTGCCTCATGCTACTTTTGTCAATTTACAAAAAACCAAAAAACACCAAGCGGCCACTGTAGAGAAGAGGTCAGCATGTCCACCTATGACGCTGAATACCTGGGTCGAATCCTGGCGAGAACATTAGAAAAAATATTTCAGCTTTGGTTATCCCCTCCTTATGCTGGCGACATTTGTGAGATACTTTGCCATGTAAAATCTTCTTCCCAAAGAGGTGTCTCTCTGCGACACGCCGTTCGGACTCGATTTTGTCGTTAAAAACCGAAAGCTGGATTTTAATTTAAGATCCATGGTTTTTTTGCGAAACTTCTTAGAGTTTGTCGTAGATTTCGATTTTCACCCACGATTTGCGCTCCAAATAACGAAGTCAAGGCTAAAATATTGTATCCGCATTTAAGTGCCGGAGTTGGCCACAAAAGACATTCATAGGAAATGTCCCATAGTCTTCATCTTCATTCTGCCACATATCCTGTATAGGTGTCACTTAACACAAATATTCTGCATAAGTGAGTCCGTAGTCGTATGTGAACCGTAATGATGTCGCAAGCAATATTTTCATTGATTTTTTTGCATTGTTGTCATAGATAGGCAAACGACGTTGTCATATCGTGTTCAATAAACTGACTTGAGCTGGGTCCTATACATTTAGAAGTGGGCATGCAAGCCACAAAAGAAAAAATTAAACGGGCATATTGTTTCCATTGCAAGTGTATTAATTTATCATTAGCTAGTAACGCAGTTTGCCAACCTGTCAATTTAATTTTATTAAAAAAAAAATTTAAATTATGCCATGAATACATTTTATTAAGATTTATCGACGAAACTAAAAAAAGATGTCTTAAACTTTATTCTGTCATTCACAATATAGTTTTATCATCAGCTGGTCACACAAAGTTATGAAAGCAATGGTGTTTTAAACTTTGTTCTGCCATTCACAATAGATTTTTATCTTCAGTTGGCCACACTTTTTCATGAGTAGCATACCATGGCAATCCTGGAGAAGATATACTACAGAAGCCTGCACAAAACACATAATCAGATCATCGTTGTAGTGATAAAATGCCATTTCCAAAAAATGCTCACAACCCTTTATACCGTCTAGTGCTAAAATAAAACAGCGCTGTTATTTAGAAATCTGCATATAATAATAGACCCTCTGCAATATGTAAAAAAATCATGATTGCTTTTTCAACCACTTAGGTCTCACTCCACTTTTATAAGATCACAAAAAATAATAGATATCGTAACCATGCGATATTTTTACCTTCCTTCACTCATTCATAGATAACGGTGCTTTTGTCTTGCATAATTCCTCTGGACATAAAAATCTTTTTTTTTTTCTTTCATAGTTGACTTTCCTTTTCAATTCCATAATTTATTCTTTATTGTTGAACATTTGCACTTAATAATTTTCAAGTGAACGCCATTTACAGGCCAAACGTTTTTATTACACAGGCATCTGCTTTTTAACGACTTCCTCTGGCTGCTACACAAGACGCAACGCGAATTATATGCTTGGCCAACTGCGGCGCGGTTTTTCTATGAAAATTAATGAAGTATTTAATGAACTCTCCGACTTAAGAATGACATAAATCCCAGCCTAGATAGCGGTAATAGCAACACCAAGCAGCTAGCTACTAGCTACAAGCTACAAGGGTAAGCAAATCAAGTGAAAGAAGGAAAAACCAAGAAAACGTGTTTGCATGCAAAAGCCCCCCCAGAAAAAAGGAGAATATCAAACATTTGCTACAGCACACGCATTTACACTCAGTCGTTAGGGCGCTATACAAAACAAATGTAAAAATATATATTTTTTTTTTGTTACATAGACTTTTTTTCAGCCATTTTCATTTTTATGTTGTCTCTTTAAACCTTTGTTGGAGTTAATTTTTTCCCCAGGAAATTGCTTTAATAATTCATGGCAGCTTGAATTTCGTAAAAGGAAATTTCACAATTTTATGTCAAGTCAAGCAAGTAACACATTGTGAATGGTAGGTTTGGCTCTCTTGAATTTTAATATTGGGAGCGTGGGAATTGTCAAGAGCATGAGGAGAGCAGTTAAACAAGCAAACAACAATTACAACTGCTAATCGAACAAACACTTAAACGTCTTGCCACACAAACAAACACACACACACACCCAACACAATTCCTTGTGGGAATTTTTCGGGAAGCTTTACATTAATTTCACATAAAATGGCTTGTTGTTGATCGTTAGCAAAATTTTTTATGGTTTTCAGAGAATACATATACGAGTACGCAATTCAAGAAGACATAAAATAAATTGCAAAATTGTATAACAACCAAACGGGAATAAAATAAAATATTATTAGGTTATTAACTTGTAAACTCGTAGAAAAAATGTTTTGTTTTTAGAATTTCTTAAAATTTTAACAAAGATTGCTATAGGCAAAAATATGTAAAATAACAAAATTTTCAAAAATTTCCAAAAATGTGTTAATCATTTTTGGCACTTCTGTTTACTCAATGACTTTTAAATAGTAATTAAATAATAACAAAATATCTCGCTTCAGTTAAACCAAATAAAATTATGAATTTGTGTCGATGACAGATCTCATTATTAGCCAGAAGTTGTTGATTCGATGGATGTTGTTCATGGTGAACAAGAAAGAAATTCTTTGGTTTCCTTCCCCCAAGGCATATTTCACGCAATAACCATAATCATCATCATAATCATCCTCACTGTTTATTGTTTTTAAAATTGAATTATTCTTAATCTCATTAGCACTATGCATGAAGATGAGCCCCCAATCGCCTTTAGAGATGTTTAAATCATTTTCTGCTGCCACTACCGCTGTGTCTGTTGTTTTTACACAGTTTTGATTATTTATTTCCCCATCTTCAGAAGAAGAAAACGAAACAAACGATAGGGCTTATAAATCATACAACACTTATTAATTATGAGTGTGTTTTATCAAAGGTCAATTGCTGTTAATACAGCACCACTTTGCGCTAATAGATAAGTGTGTGTGTGTATGTATGAATGGCATTGAGCCATTGAGGCCTTATAGACAAGCACTACATGTTGCCCCATTGCCATGGTGATGACATTGAGGCTATGGTTAGTCCGCCTCAAAGGCATCTCTATTACATGCATCTAACCATTCATCCAATCATTTTTGGGTCCATGTCTGAACATCGAATGCAACAGCAGCAGCAGCAGCAGCAACTCATAAATATCGAATGTTTCTCTCTCTTTGATTTCAATTAAATAAACACAAACCGTTTGTGTTCTGAGTATGCAATTTGGCTAATTAAAACATCACAAATTATCAATGGGCATGGGTCGTATGATTTAGCATTTGAATAAAGCGGTCTGTTTATATTGGCTAAAGATAATGAATGATATGAACTAGCATGACATTTGAAAATTGTGTAGGGGATTGATGTTACGCAATTCTCTTGAGTTGGTTTATGGTCATTAAATATTACATTTGCATGAAATCCCAATGGAAATTACATTTCAACAAAGTTCTTTCTATGTAAATATAATAAGCCTTGTTATATTAAAGCATCAGAAACGCAAGACGTGAAGGACAATTTAGATTGTTTGTGGTGGGTTTGTAACAGATTTTGCCAACCTGTCAAAACTCTATCATTCACAATAGTTGAATTTCTTTAGTTGGCCGTACTAATGTGTGAAAAATACAATTACATCGTACTAGATAACTATAATTTTTATTATCAATTTGTATTAAGTTGTTCTATTTATTTCTAAGAAAAAAAAACAGGAGAAGCGTTATAATTTCGGTAGGGCCGAATCTTATATACTCACACCATTGATCGCATTTGTCAAGTTCTTTGAATGACTCTTTCAAATATATATGAGCGATTTGAACCGTATTTGCAATGGCTGTTAGAAGTCATAGGAAAACACCACTTCCAAAATTTCAGGCAAATTGAGTAATAATTGCACCCTCCAGAGGCTCAGAAAGGCAAATTGGGAGTTTGGTTTATATGGTTATTAACCGATTTAGACCATACATGGCAAAGTTGATGGAAGTCATACCAAATCGGTATATGTAAAATTTCAACCAAATTGGATAGGAATTGCGCCCTCTAGAAGCCCAAGAAGTCTAATCGGGAGGTCGGTTTATATGACAGTTATGTCATATTATGCACAGATTTAGACCATACTTGCCACAGTTGGTGGAAGTCATACCAAAACAATAAATGTAAAATTTCAATCAAATTGAATAAGAATTGCGCCCTCTAGAAGCCCAAAAATCTAATCGGAAGATCGGTTTATATGACAGCTATGTTATATTAAGCACAGATTTAGACCATGCTTAACACAGTTGTTGGAAGTCATACCAAAACGATATGCGCAATATTTCAGCCAAATTGGATAAGAATTACGCCCTCTAAAAGCTCAAGACCCAAAATGGGTTTATATGGCAGTGTTAATGCCAAACCATTTCCCTGCCTGGTCACCCTTATATACTTTCTAAGTTTGGCAGCTATTTGCATTCACCCGTATACGTCAGCTTTCCCGCTCAATAATTTGCGTGTGTGTTCTTAAGATGTCTTGCTTAAAGCAGCATTGTGTACTCTGTCGGCCTTTTTCTTTTATTTTCCTTAAACAAGCTTACTTGTTATCTGAGCTTCATATTTTCCACGATCCCAACAACTCTGCATCCGCTTCCCTCCAGAGCTAAACGAAATTATTGTAGTATACCCCCATCCTAAGCTGGAGGGTATAATAAACGGAGTTGCAATTTTGTAAACAACTATGGCTGAAATGTTTGCAGAAGATTCTTCTTTGCCGGAAAGCAATCTCCCACCCCTGTGATCGAAGGCGTATCTAGTTGTATACCCCAGACATTCCTTCGAACACGAGGGGTAAATAGGGTTCTTGCGGATCTCGACGTAAATAAATCCCCGGGCCCGGATAGTATATCAGCACTTGTCAGCACTCTTAAATATTGCCTACCTTGTGGTAGTTTCCCAGCGTGGTGAAAGGTTGCGAAAGTTCAGCCGATCCCCAAGAAGTGGGAGGCGAAAAATCCTGCGAATCGCCATCCAATTGATATATGCTATGAGCTTTCTATGGTTATGGAGAGCATGATCAATCACCATCTTGTGAGATATTTGGAGACTAACAATATATTTGACCTGCAGTATGGGTTCCGCAGAAATCGCTCCACGGGAGACCTGATGACATTTTTGTCGGAACGTTAGGGTTTCTCCATCCATTAATTAGGGCGTGGCTCTAGATATCTCCAAGGCATTTGATTTATCCGGCACGATTCACTTTTATCACAGTTCATCTCTTATAGTATGAGTAATGGCTTCGTTTGATTTATATCGAACTTTCTTCGAGATCGTACCATAGGAGTTGTTATAGATGGGTTATCACCCATTGAATATAAATTGGCCGCAGGTGTACTTCAAAGGCTCTGAACTTTCTTCCTCTCATTTTTTTACTTTCATTAACGATCTTTTTTTTTAGTCAGACTTCGTATCCGATCTACTTATTTGCGGATGACACCTACCTCTGTCCATCATTTGCTTTCGACCATAGGCCAAGTCTTCAAAAAATTGTGGACAAGAGTTGGATTATGAATGATACACTCTGCCAGGACTTGCAGGCCTTTTTAGAGTAGATTTTAATATACCTAAGACCCAGTGCTGTAAACGATTCACCAACCATTTACGATAGTCACTATCTATCGGCGGTATAAATGTTGAGCAATCAGATGCTTTTTGTGTTCTAAGAATGAGTATGCAATGTGATGTCCATTACATCGAAATGCTGCTGGAATATAACTCCTATGTATGGGCGGGGGCTTCAAAGTGCTTCTTGGGGCTACTTGATTGGGTTCAGAGCAGAGCAATGGTGTTGATCGAAAATGGTAGGGTATCCAACTCCATTGTTTCCCTTGCGCACCGGCGGAATGCTGCTAGTATATAATACCCATGTATGGGAGGGGGCTCCAAAGTCCATCTTGGGGCTACTTGACTGGGTTCAGAGGACAGCAATGGTGCTGATCGAGAATGGTAGAGTATCCAACTCCATTGTTTTCCTTGCGCTACGTCGGAATACTGGCAGCCTGGTGATGTTTTATCGATACTTTCATGGTGTTTCTTCCGCAGGGATATGTATTTTTATCACGTTCAAAACCTCTTTCGGCCTGTGTAAGGCCTCATTGGTAAGTGAGAAGATTGCCCCTGTTCCTTAGTGGTATGTCCAAAACCTCTTTCAGCCTGTGTAAGGCAAGCCCTTTCGATCTATGTAAGCCCTTCCTTTGGCTATGAGAAACAAATGCCTTATATCTTTGGACACTCCTTGTTAAATAGCAAGAAGAAGGAAAGGTCTCTGTATATCTTATGTCTCCTCCTCCTGAACTTTCCCGCTGGGCCTGTGTTGGTTTAAAAAAAAATGCGTCTTAAAGATAATTTTTAAAAACGCCCCTGAAGAAGATGGGATTAAAAGAGCTAAGATTGTTTATAACTTACTAACTCAAATTTTTTTTTTTAAAAATTACATTTTTAGAAAATTTACTTTGAAAATCGGTTAATACTTATAGCAGAGAACATATGGCAAATTCCATTTTTCAAGACGATCTGTGTTTTTTTTAGTTTCTACCAATGATAAATAAATACTATGCAACCTTGAAATAGTTCTAGGCAAACAGATCTAAAGAAATCAAAGACACCTTAGACAAAGTTTATTGCACCAATGTTTAAGGTATTTGTCGATACAGTGAGAAAAAAACCGGCATATGCTCTTCGATTTCTAGAGGAAATGGAAAAGTTTTAATCACCCCGCTTTTTTATTATTCTTTTAGAAAAACAATAAAAAGACCATATTTATGTTTAGTTTCTCATTCACAAAATTTCTTCAAGCTATTGCACCATGCTGCCCATATGCTGTTACTAATTAATTTCAACGTTTAACATGACCATAAACCTGGCTACTATACGATTATATTCTATAAACAAAAAAGAATGCTTTACGCTTGAAACTTTTCATGAGATTAATTTACTCACTTTCCTCAATAAATACCCCAAATGTGTTGTTAAATATTGCCATAACAATAAAAACAAACAAATAAAACAAAAAACAGGAATTTTTACATTGCATCTTATGCCGAATAATACATTTATGGCATCATAAAGTTTTCATTTCATTAAACTCATTTAATTCGATACTTTCAGCTGCGGCTTTTGATGCCAACAAACTCTTTGGCTGCCAAAGATGATGGCCAGCAAAAATAAACTTGTGATGGCCAAGGCGAAATGGTGCAACCCAAAACCGGAGAAAATGTAAGTCAAATATAAAAATATCAAAATGTATAACGGTATGTGAGTATTTTTAACTGTACGAACAAGTTTTGTACATGTGTGCATGTATGTGAATGTATATTTTTGTGTGGCTGCACATATTCCTTTAGCTATAAAGCAACAAAAAATCTTTAACCCAAACACAAATAAATGAAAACATTGAGTATGGTGTTGGACTTGCCGTTTTGGGTGCTGCGGCGAGTGTGTCTGTGCAACGACGCAACACCATATGAAGAATCCAACTCAACGAAATACACAACAAACCTGGTCTACGTTTCCAAAAAATAAAAAAACGACGTGTATATAAACAAGAGTACAAGTGTACTCGCCTATTGTGTGTGTGTGTGATTGGCATACGCCAAGTGTGGGTTTAAGTGTTCACACGCTTGTATGTACATGTGTACACACCCATTAATGACAAGGAATAAATTAACATTAAATTAAAAGTAAAATAAATGTAATGAAATTGTAAATGATTGACAGAGCGGGAGTGGAGAAATATATAAATTTAACCAAACCCTTCAAAGGAGCGAGACCACAAAACCAGTTTACAGTAACTTAGGTTATTTAAAAAGAAGTGTTATAAGTTGTCAAATGCACTGGTTTGACAGAAATTTGTATGTGAAGTTTAATTATGGCTTGAAACAAGCAGACAAAGAATGGTCCGAAACCGATTCTCCCATTTGATTTATTCAATTTAGCATCTGGTATCGATATCTGACCTAGAACTGCTTGAATATAAACATCTAGTAAAGGACTCAATTCTTTTCCGCTTTGGATAGAATTTTGCCTTAGATGATCGTTTCGAATTCCAATATTCATGTCATGTATGATGATTCAGGTCTTGGTCCACAACACAAGCCCCCATTAAAACTAATAGCTCACAAACAAACAGCCATAACAAAAAAGTGTTTACTATAACTTAAATTATGAATTGATTTCCGATGGATTTAGATTCTAAAGCATTGTACACAGAAGATGAATATTTTTCCCGATTTCTATGAATTTTGAGCTTATCGGTCACATTATATCTTTCGACGTCTGTGCTAAGTAAGATACAGAATGGTGTTCCAATTCCAATTGTACAATATTGCTGATTGCTGGCATTATACTTGACTACACTTGGCTGGGGTAGCGTATGAATAACAGAACAACACTCATACGCACTAGTGTAACATGGTATAGATAACAATTCATGATCAAAGAGCATAGATATAACAGAGACATTTAATTACTCGCAAAATTTGACAGCAAAATTGAAGCTTATTGCAAATTTTGCCCATGAACATTCCACTAAGGAACAGGGGCAAACTTCTCACATATCAATGAAGGCAGTTCAAGCTAATAGGTGTCGTCAATTATTTTACTTTATTTTATTTTATTATATCCACCACCAAAGGATAGGGGTATATTCATTTTGTCATTTCGTTTGCAACACATCGAAATATCTATTTCCGACCCTATAAAGTATATATATTCTTGATCAGAGTAAAAATCTAAGAAGATCTAGCCATGTCCGTCCGTCTGTCCGTCTGTCTGTTAAAATCGGGCTACAGTCTTTAAAAATAGAGATATTGAGCTGAAACTTTGCACAGTTTCTTTTTTTGTTTCCGTAAGCAGGTTAAGTTCGAAGATGGGCTATATCGGACTACATCTTGATATAGCCCCCATATAGACCGATCCGCCGATTTAGAGTCTTAGGCCCACAAAAGCCATATTTACTATCCTATTTAGCTGAAACTTGGGACAGTGAGTTGTGTTAAGCCACTCGACATTCTTCTTCAATTTGGCCCAAATCGGCCCAGATTTGGATATAGCTGTAATATAAGCAGATCTCTCGATTTAAGGTCTTGGACCCATAAAAGGCGCATTTACTGTCCTGCAATTTCGCCTTTATCGGCCTAGATTTGGATATAGCTGCCATATACGCCGATCTCTCGATTTAAGGTTTTGGGCCCATAAAACGCGCATTTATTGTCCGATTTCGCCGAAATTCGGGACAGTAAGTTGTGTTAGGCTCTTCGACAATTTTCTATAATTTGGCCCAGATCGGTTCAGATTTGGATATAGCTGCCATATAGACCGATCTCCCGATTCAATGTCTTGGTCTCATAAAAGGCACATTTAATATCCGATTTCGCTGATATTTGACACTTTGACTTATGTTAAGCTTTTCGACATCTGTGACGTATATAGTTCAGATCGGTTTATATTTAGATATGGCTACCAAAAAGGCCAATATTTTGTTCTACAAAATTGACCATGACTTGTATTTAGTAGAACACTCAATGTCCATGTCGAATTTGATCCAAATCCGGCCATATTTCAATACAGCTGCTATGGGGGCATAAATTATGCATTTTTCGCCGGATTATGATGAAATGTGGTTTACATATATACACGAGGAGGTGGATATCCAAATTTCGGCCCGGCCGAACTTAACGCTTTTACTTGTTTTATTTTATTTTATTATATTTTATGTTATTTTTTTTTATTTTTTTATTATTTTATTTTATTATATTTTTATTTTATTTTATTATATTTTATTTTTTTATTTTATTTTATTTTGTTTTTATTTTATTTATTTTATTTTATTTTATTTTTTATTTTTTTTATTTTTTTATTATTTTATTTTATTTTATTATATTTTTATTTTATTTTATTATATTTTATTTTATTTGTTTATTTTATTTTGTTTTTATTTTATTTTTTTTTTATTTTATTTTATTTTATTTTATTTTAAATTATTTTATTATTTTATTTGGTTTTTATTTCATTTTATTTTTTCTAAGAGCAGAATTTTGGTTGCGGCACATTCTTAGATAACTCCCATTTATCTATATTCACAAGCGCCACCAACCAGTCGATGTGCGAACTTCAAATTCTTTATCTATATATAATTCATCTATGATAGCAACACAATATATGGGGTTCTATTTAAACAAATTCTCAATTTGATTAAATCCAGTCTGAAATTCTGAATTTTCTTATTCAAATTATCTGCCTTGCCATCTAAAATATAACCAGATTAGGCCAAAGACTACAACATACACTACAAACAGAAAGCTTTGGTATAGGCACATTTTTCTACAAAAACAACGAAGGAAATCTAATATACAATATAGGATATTCGAAAATACTTTTCCCATGAAATAGTAGCGGAGATGAGGAAACCTCACAACGAATATTTGATGACGGTATTGAATATTCCTTCGTGTAAGGACCACAAGGCAGCTGGAGCCGATGTATTGTTAGCTGAAATACTTAAGACCGAAAACGACGTGCAAATGAGCGGTATATCTAAGCTCGTCACCGCTATATGGCTAGAATAACGTATTCCCAACCAGTGTTGCCTTTTTTAGTAGGTTTTTTATTTTGGTAGGCTGTCCCCAATTTTTGGTAGGTTTTTCAAAGCCGTGGATAACTCAAAATTCGTTTCTGTGTATGCGTTAAAAGTGCAGAGCAAAACCATGGATGTCGATTGTGAAGGAGTCTCACTGCTTCAAATTTCAGTAAAAAGACCATAAATTCTGATATTGACAAACTGGTACCAAGGTTAAGGGATCTCTTCCAAATTTTATAAATGGGAGCTATATCTTAATCTGAACCGATTCTATTAAATTCAATAGCAATATCGAGAGTCATAAGGGAATCCTTTCTGCCAATTTTCGTGTGAATCAGTTAACAATTGACCAAATTATTGCAATAATAGACCAAATCGGACGAACATATATAAGGGAACATTATCTAAATTTGAACCGATTCCTATGAAATTCACTTATAATGTCTAGATTAATAAAATAATATCTCGTGCAAACTTTCCTGGGAATCGGTTTACAAACGGTTTTCTAATTTCAATAGGCTTCGTCTCTAGGCCCAAGAAAGTGCTTTTGCCAGATTTGAAGACGATCGGATGCAAACTGCGAACTGTACTTTGTACACAAATTGACATGGATAGACAGACAGACAGATATAGTTCCCACTTTGTACCTACCTACCTACCATATAGGTGTAGGGTATTAATAAGTCGGCACCACCCAACCTTGCCTTTCCTTACCATCTTCCGATTTGTCTTCCTAAACCCTTGAAGCTGCAATTTGGCTGAAATTTTGCACACAGTGTTCTATTTTGATTTCCAACAATTGTGCCAAGTACGGTTTAAATCTGTGTATAACCTGATATAGATCCCATATAAACCGATCTTCCGATTTGACTTTTTGAGCCCCCGGAAGCCTCAATTTTCATCCGATTTGGCTGAAATTTTGTGCATGGTCTTCTGTTATTACTCCCAACAACGGGAGTCATAACAACAACGGTCTATAACATGATATAGCTCCCATATAAACCTTTCTTCCGATTTGACTTTTTGAGCCCCCGGAAGCCTCAATTTTCATCCGATTTGGCTGAAATTTTGCATATAGTATTCTTTTATGACTCTCAACAACTGCCCCAAGTACGGTCCAATTAGGTCTTTAACTAGAAAAAGCTCTTATATTTTAGCAGAATCCATGGTGGTGGGTTCCCAAGATTCGGCCCGGCCGAACTTAGCACACTTTTACTTGTTCGCGTTTCAATTTGCCATGATTTCCAACAGCCGCGCTAAGTATGGTTCATATCGGTTTATAACATAATGTAGCTCCCGCATAAAACGATCGTCCGTTTTGACTTCTTGAGCCTCAAATTTGAGCAATTTTTCTCCGATTTGACGGAAATTTTGGGTGCAATGACTTAGTATGGTCGAAATCGGTTGATAATCTGGTAAAACTCACATTGGGCGATCAGTTTGCCCAATTTGACTTCTTGAGCCTCTAGGGGGCTTAATTCTTATTCAATTTGGCAGAAATTTTTCATGAAGAGTTTTGTTTCGACTTCCAAAAACTATGCCAACAATGGTCAAGATCGCCCATATAAACCGATTTCCCGGTTACTTCTTGACTATCTAGAGGGCGCAATTCTTATCCGATGTGGTTTAAATTTTGCTAATATCGCTTTGGTATGACTTCCAACAACTGTACCAAGTATGATCGAAATCAGTCCATAACCTTATATAGCCACCATATAAACCGAACTCCCAATTTGGCCATTCTTATCTAATTTGGTTGAAATTTTGCATATGTCGTTTTGATATGATTTCCAACAACTGCTCCAAGTATGATCTAAATCGGTTGATAAGCTGATATACCTGCTATATAAACCGATATCCCAATTTGACTTTCTGAGCCTCTGGAGGACGCATTTATTACTCGATTTGCACTGAAATTTTGTAAGTGGTGTTAATATAAAACTTCATATAGCTCACATATATTAGAAAAAGTCATTGAAAGATCTTGTCACATGCGATGCATGGTGGAGGGTATATAAGATTCGACCAGGAAACATAACGCGCTTTTCTTTTTTCTGTTTCTGTTTTGCTTTCTTTTTTATTTTCCAAGAATTATAAAATTTTGACAAAGTTTTCCATAGAAATAACATTTAAGAAAATGTTATAGGAAATGAAACTTTCGCCAAAAATTTTATAGATAGAATTTTTAGCAATTTTTGGTTAAACAAAAATGTTGCCAAAAAATTTGTCTGAAATTTTTTGTTAATGCAGATATGTTTCAAGATTTCGAAAATGGATTTTAAGCAAAAAATACATCAAAAAGGACATGCCTTATAAATTTTTTTTTTTCAAATTTAAGTTCTGCTAGTACTGGCCAGTATGTAAGCCTTATAAAACGTCTCTATAAGAGGTTTCAATCAGCGCCTCCTTAATGACCCATCTTGCAAAAAGCGAAACTTAATTGTTGAACCCAAACTCAAATCTGAAGTCTTTCATTGATATGTGAAAAATCTGTCCTCTGTTGCTCAATAGGCCTTTTCAATATTTTTTCAATAAACTTTTAATAACAAAAAGATTATCCAATACCACGCATTAATTCCTAATAAAATAAGGGACAAAACAAAAACTTCTTTAATTCTCCAAAACTTTAGAGATGATATAAATTTTTAGTCTAAAAGCGCGAATTTTTTAAAAACATGTTCAGATTTATCCGCCTAGATATTTTAGGAAAAATTTTGGATTGTTTTGAGTTTTAATGAAGCTTTTATCAAAAAATTATGGGCTAAACATATTCCTCCAGCGGATGTGTTAAAAATAGTTTTGAATATCTTATCATGGATTTTCTGAAAATTGTTTAGAAAAAAAAATTTAAGGTCTAATGCGTATTATTTTTAAAATTTAGTTTTGACTTCTTTAAAAACAATCTGATATAAAATAGCCCCCAATAAGTAGCCGTCGTCATATAGTCTTCAAATCATACCAAGGAAAGTATTAAAATGTTCAACAAAAGTGTAACAACAGTCTTTCAAAGAATTTTAATGATTTTTTATAGAAAAATATTTTCTATAAGAACTAATTTAATGTCTTAGAAGTTTTTTTTTGTCATTTTTTAATGTGCTTAAAACCCATTTTTAATTAAAAAATTTTTTTTCATTTTAGAGTATTAAAAAAAATATTTTTTAAAACAGTCCTTCCCTTAGAAAAAAGTAAAAAAAATTCATATTTACATTTTCCAAGACGATTTCGGTTACTTGATAAAGCTCTCTGGCTTTTTGTTAAATTTTTGATTATTTTGATCCTTCAACACTTTCGAATATATCAAACACTTTGAACTATATGTTGTGAAAATTTTTCATGCATTGAAAACTTTTGTCACAATCAATTTATTTTATTTATGCTTTCAATCATCTATCAAATGCTTCTTTCACTTTTTTGCTACTTTTTCAAGCATTCACAAACTTTATTTATTTCTCAAGATTTATTTTGTTATTTCCAAAAATAGAAAGGTAGGTCTCTCTGTTGTAGTAGTAGTAGTAGTAGTGGCAGATGAAAAGGGTTCTCCTGTGTAACGTTTATCACGAGTATCCTGTGCAGACTGATTCAAAATTGGTGGAAAACGTGGCTTTTACGTGAAGTGAATTGTACAACAGCGGCGGCAATGCCACACAAAAAAACCCCCCATTGTGGGGGTGAGTATGTGTTGATGTGTATGAACGAAAAAGAAAAACACAAGCATTCGCAAGATGTACGACCAGCAACCAAAACGAGCGAAGTAACAATTTAATGCGCAAAATGTAACTAACCATGGGCCTTATAGAGGCAGCAAGGAAAAAAATGTTGTGTCTTTTGTTTGAGAGTATCAATGAAAAAGAGGCTTTCACACACACGCACACACACACAAATACCAAGCACTTGGCCGCTGTGGCGAGAGTAAAAGTGTGAGAGTAGCTAAGATATGAAAAAATATCCCAACACATAGGAATAACAAACAGGCGGCTTGAATGTGGCAAAAAGCAACATGTTGTAAAGGAAATATTCTTTAAAAACCCACAAAACAAAGTCCCACAGTACGCCCCAATGTGAATGATGCTAGCAACAAAGAAACTCCAAACAAACATGTTGTGCTGTATAAAGATGAATATGTTTATAGACATTGTCCCTAAATGTTTCAAACCGACTTGGCCCCCTTACCAACACTTGAATATACATGTTGCTTGGTTTTTAGTTTATGCAACATGTTTATGGCAACAATTTATTTAATGGATTTTAATGTCAGCCGTTTAACTTAACAAGAAACGGCATTTCTCTTTGCCAAAAGCGAAAAAAGTAATTGCCAAAATTTAACTTCACGGCCATTATGTTAAATCTCATGGAAAGCTGCAAATACTTAACCACAATTCCCAATGGTCATTTGTTTGTGTGTGTGTGTGTGGTCGTGCCTTGCCTTTTTTAGAACCCTTGCAAAACAACACTTTTATATGTAAATGCAAAACCAGCCTTTTTTCTCAAACACCCTCTATCCAATGTTGCCCCTTTCACTGCTACTGTTGAAGCCCAAGGGTCACTCTTTGTTTGCTAATGTTTGGCTGTTTATTATTTAAACCACAATTAATTGTTGTTGTGGCAGTTGGTGCGGCTATAGCTGGAGATTTGCTGTTGGCTCGTTGGCTTTCCTGGGCTGCCTCGTTTCTTGTTTTGTTTTGGCTTCTATCCCAACGACAGCATGCTTTTATAGTCAATGACTTTCTTCACGCTTGCCACAATAGCCGATCCTCCTACCCCTTAACTCAACTCACTGCGATTTTGGGTGTCCCAGTTAAAATACTGGGGGTGCTTATCTATCTGTTTTGTTTGGTTTTTCTTGTTGTTGGAAACTTGGTGAAAGTTTTCTTCTTTACCACCAAGTTCGTCCTAGCGGTCGTTTTTTTGTGTAATTCTTGAGTGAAGATTTATGCATGTAATTTTGTTGTTAATTGTTGAAATTTATATAGCAGGCGACATATATCTCTATTTATTTAAGACCTCCAGCTGGTTTAGATAGATTAAAAGTTTAGGCTGTGTTGGAATGTTTAGTGTATTTGAATATGATTCTATAAGAACGTGCAAGTAGAGGTTGTGGGTATGGGTGTATAGATGTGTGTGGAAGCGTGTGAAAGCATGTAAAAGGACATATGAATTGACTTATGGATATTTTGGGAGAGATTAAAATGTAGATTTCGCATGTAAGAGAATGAAGAGTCATTTACATATGTATCAGGTTTTTATAAACTTATAATAACAATTAAACCATTACCGCCTTCTCCTTAATTCCCTTGGTCAAATTATATTAAAATATTATTTTTCAAAATTTTTTAGCAAATATTTTTTTTATGAAAATTTCAAAAATACTGTTAACAAAAATTTATAGCTTTTAAAAAACAAACTTAAAAATTGTTTGATATTTGTAAATTTTTAAAATTTTTGTTAACAAAATTTTTTAAGAACAAATGAAGAAAATCATTTGAAAAAATAACAACTCACAAGTAAATGTGTGCTAAATTCGACCGGGCCGAATCTTGGGAACCCACCACCATGGATTCTGCTAAAATATGGGAGCTATATCTGGTTACAGCCCGTTTTGGACAGTACTTGGCACAGTTGTTGAGACGCATAACATAAACATTACAGCCACATCGGATAAAAATCGCGGCTTGTAGGGCTCAAGAAGTCAAATCGGGCTAACGGTTTATGTGGAAGCTATATCAGGTTCTTGACCGATTTGGACCGTACTTGGTACAGTTATTGGAAGTCATAACAGAACAATACATCCAAAATTTCAGCCAAATCGAATGAAAATTGAGGCTTCCAGGGGGTCAAGAAGTAAAATCAGTAAATGGGTTTATATGGGAGATATATCAGTTTATTTACCGATTTAGACGATACTTAGTACAGTAATTGGAAGTCATAACAGAACACCACATCCAAAATTTCATCCAAATCGGATGAAAATTAAGGCTTCCAGGGGCTCAAGAAGTTAAATAGCGAGATCGGTTTATATGGAAGCTATATCAGGTTCTTGAACGATTTGTATCGTCCTTGGCACATTTATTGGAAGTCATAACGGAACACTATGTGCAAAATTTCACCTAAATTGGACAAAAATTTGGGCTTCCAGGGGCTCAAAAAGTCAAATCGGGGGATCGGTTTATATCGGGAGCTATATCCAAATCTGAACCGATATGGTCCATTTGCAATCCCCAAGGACATACATCAATGTTAAGTATCTGTGCAAAATTTTAAGCGGCTTGCTTTACGCGTTCGACCGCTAACGTGATTTCGACAGACGGACGGACAGACCTGGCTAGTTCGACTCAGAATGTCGAGACAATCAAGAATATATATATATATACTTTATGGGGTCCTAGATCAATATTTCGAGATGTTACAAACGGAATGACGTAGATTAGTATGCCCCCATCCTATAGTGGTGGGTATAAAAACGTGTTTAGTTCTACCGTGCCAAACTTTGGGTACCCACCACCATGGATATATTGATCATCTTATTTTATTATTACAACTCTACCATAACAATAGTCATATCTAAATAGAGGCTTATCTTTTTTTTATTAAGTTCCCGAGAACTGTAATAAAGGATGATTTTTTAGCTTTTATCTTTTTGGCAACACTGGTTTAAACCACACCCGCACGTTTCGTGTTTTGTTTCACTGTCAAACATCTTCCGTTTGGTCTATAATTGATCTATTAATCGTCTTACAAACGAACAACGCTTGCAAATTAGTGAATTTTATTGTCAAAATGCGTGCTCTGTTAAGAAAGTTCATCGCGCGCTTCTTCCATTTTATGACGAACCTCATTTTTGGCTCAATGGGTACCTAAATAAGTAGAAATGTCGATTTCGGAGTGAAGATCAGCCAGAAGCACTGCAAGAGCTACCAATGCATCCAGAAAAAGTTAAAATTTGGTAAGGTTTATATGCTGGTGACATAATAGGACCGTACTTCTTCAAAGATGATGCCATGATGAAAAACTTTCCTCACAGTTTCAAAGAAATCAGTGAATAAAACCGCTATTTATGAAATTAAGAATTCGGTCTATATAGCAGCTATATCTATATATTGTTCGATCTTAGCCAAATTTGGGTCTGATGTATGAAAGTTTAAAACAACTCACTGTGTAAAATTTTAGCGAAATCGGGAGACAAATAAAGCTTTTATGGGATTGAGACACTTAATCGCAGATCGGTTTGTATGCCAGCTATATCTAAATATAGGACGATCTGAAGTATATTTGGATCGGGTGTCGAGGGGCTTAAAAAACGCAATGTTTCAAATTTCAGCGTAATCGGGTAATAAATGCAGTTTTACAGACTTGAGAGCCTTAATCGGCAGATCGGTGTATATGGCAGCTATATCTTAGTATAGTCCGATCTGAACCATATTTCGATCAGATATTGGGAGGCTTACAACTACTGACTGTTTAAAATTTCAGCGAAATCGGCAGATAAAGGCAGCTTTTAATGGCTTCAGACCCTTAATATCGACCGACCGATCTATATGGAAGCTATAGCCAAATATGGTCCAATCTGAACCACATTTGAATCGGGTATTAGGAAGCTCATAATAACTCACTGTTTAAATTTTCAGCGAAATCAGGTAATGAATAAAGCTTTTATCGGCTCAGACCCCTTATCGGCGGATCGGTCTATATGGCACCTATATAGATTTGGCACTGTTTCAAATTTCAGCGAAATTGGATAAAAAATAAAGCTTTTATGGGCTACAGACCCTTTATCAGCAGATCCGTCTATATGGTCCGCTTTGGCTCGTTCAAGAACTTAACCTTAGTGCGTCAAAAATATGTATCTGCGCCAAATTTCAGCTCAATATCCCAATTTTTGAAGGCTGTAGAGTGATTAAAACAGATGATTACAAATCGCCTTAGAATTTTACGACGATCCAAATTATATATGCTTCATAGGGTTGGAAATGGATATTTCGATGTGTTGAAAACGGAATGACAAATTAATATATCCCCTATTCAATGGTGGTGAGTGTAACAAGAAAAAAAAATTTTTTTTTCTTAAATTATTTTCAACAATACTCTTAATAATAAATATTTGAAATTTCATCAAAATCGGATAAGCGAATCGAGGGTCAGGCGTTAATGGGTTAAAAGCCACCTGTCTCACATGGCTTTTAAGACAAACTTCCCCGAAACTCCAATTTCCTTGCGTGCAATACAGGCGTCCAGCTTCTGCATATGTTTCTTAAACTTAAGCTAGTCGGGCTTTCTCGGATTCCGGAATGGCTTCGTGTTTCCTATTTCGTTCTCAGGCTAAAAACTTATTCAATAGAGGTCTTAAAAGGAGCACAACTGAACCATTGTACATTACAAGCGTCACAGCGGCTATAACTAATTCGCCGATCGGCTTATACGCCGACCTTCTAAAAAGAAAAATTGCGTTAGGTTTTGATACCTACTGACTACGACACTACTTCGAATCTTACTTTTTGCTAGAGGTGAAATCGGCTTCAATTTGGCGTTGGCGCAGCCTGTTTATGAACCAATCCTGATCCATAGATCCTTGCCATTTACTTTATCATTTGCTGTCGTTCGTTCGATTCATCGTTTCATCCTTGGTTGTGCCCTTTTCTGGGCTTGGTACTAAGCCTGCCGTCTTTTAATGTTCGTTCACGTTCTTGTCTGTAGCATTTCTTAAAGTTTCGTTTGTATTAGCCGAACCACCTGGGACCGCAAAATGTTACACCATATTTATATTTATCATAACCTAGTACATTCTGAAGGCCACCCTGCCGCAGAGGTTGGCATGTCCGCCTATGACGCCGAACGCACAGTGAAAAGTGGAAAGTCTGCGATTTTGGAACAGATAGAGATATCTTCATGAAATTCACAATCACAAGGAACAAAAATGCGAAAATCTCAAAAAAAAAATTGAGTAAAATTTTTTGGACAATATAAAATATACCCCGCACATTTAGGCTTGTTTTTTACAGCGCTTTTAAAGCATATCAAAAAAAATTAAGTCAAATCTCTTGGACACTATAAAATATACCCCACATATTTAGACCTGTTTTTTGCAGTGCTTTTTAAGCATTTTCCAGCAAAAAAAATTTAAATGAAATTTTGCATATAAACTGGATAACACCTCTATAACCATGTTTAATTTCATGAAGATATCTTAATCCGTTCAAAAATGACAGACTTATTTCCCATTCTTTCTTTTCCCATCCCACTGTGGAACGCATGGATTCAAACCCAGCCATGAACATCAGATAAATTTTCAGCGGTAGTTATCCCCTTACTAATGCTTGCTACATTTGTAAGGTATCCTGCATGTTAAAACTTCTCTACCAAGTAGTGTCGCTATGCAGCACGCCGTTCGGACTCGGCATAAAAAATGAGGCCCCTTGTAACTGAGCTTGAAACTTTTATCGGACTGCACTCATTGATATGGGAGAAGTATCCCCTGTTCCTTAATGGAATGTTCATGGGAAATTTAGTAATAAGTAGTACATTCTGACATGGAAACTATGATTGCTCTTGTCACGGATCGTCATGCCTGTAGACCTTACATCTGCTTCTGATAACCTAACGAGCATTTGTAGCCCTCTTTCCGTTTATTGTCGTCTATTGTACGCAACTCCATCAAAAGTTAAAAGTCCAACCCATGTCTGATCCAAGAATGCCCTCTGGATATCCTCTTCATCCGTTTCGTGAAGCTGGATTGTTTCAACTCCCAAAAGTCTGTCGATAGTACACTCACAAGGCTACAATTCAATATTGTTTTGTCTGAATCAAGCGTTGTAGGTTTTTGGTGTAATGCTTGTGTCCACATGAGGGTGGGACCTACATATATTGCAGCCCTGCCATTTCATTTAAACATAAGTCCTAATTCTAATACATCTGCCTTACTTTATTTATTCAAACTTCAAACCCAACAAAATTTGTTGATTTTCATTCTTTGTACAAGAAATTATTTGCAGCAAGGTTTGAGACATTGTGACAGTTGTCAAAGAAGCTTATCTTCAAACAAAATACAACATCCCTATGTATGCATGCTGGAAACATAACAAAACTCATTCTAATGATGTAATATTTGAGATGCTGTTGTGAATATTTATTACCACAGAGCAAGTACGAGGACAATTCCTTTATGTCCTTCTATCAATTATGCTTAGAGAATTGTTGGCTATATAAATCATTTATTACAACGACGATGAAACGCAACAATCTACAGAGGAGGAAGTTATTACAAATCCGGTTTCCGTCCTAAACAGTTTTTGGGAGCAGCAGCAGTCTAAGACTTGTCGCTTCGATTACGACCTCCTTATGATTAATTGCTTACTTGTATTTGTTAAACAGCAAGGGCGACTTGGGAAGTGTAGACTAACGACAACAACGATGACGATGACAATAAGTAAAGTAATAAATGTCATTCGTTGGTCTATTCGGTCTGTTGCTAACAATGCTGACAATGATGTTAATCATCATATCTCTTAGATTGCAACTCATGAAATTATTATCCATAAAAAGTTTAACAGGGTGCTGTGAGAACAACACCTTTGTGAGTGTGTCTATAGGACCTTTGTGTCTCATTCTTGCCATGAATGCTGTATTGCCATATTTTTGTGTTTAGTGTTGCCTCTTAAGTTTTGTTAAATAGTTAAAATAAATTTCAAAAAATATAAACAAACTTTGGAAAATACAAAAAATATTTATCAAGGACCAACAAATGACAACCCTGTCTTTGTGGAGCAAAATGCAATTTTTGCGAATAATTACAAGAAAAAGTGGGTATATCACAAAAAGGAGTTTAAAGCAGAAGCCGCGTTTATTGGGAGTTTCCTGAGTCTTGAGTCTTGAGGTCCTCTTAAAGGAGAGAATTTCTCCGGTTTATATGACACAGTTGTTGGAAGTTGTAACGGAACACCGCATGCTCAATTTCAGCCAAATCGGACAAAAATTGAGGCTTGTAAGAGCTCAAGAAATCAAATCGGTAGATCGGTTTATAAGGGAGATATATCAGGTTCTTTACCGATTTGGACGGTACTTGTTACAGTTATTGGAAGTCATAACAGAACACCACATCCAAAATGTTATCCAAATCGGATGAAAATTGAGGCTTCCAGGGGCTCAAGAAGTTAAATCGCGAGATCGGTTTATACCGATTTGTACCATACTTGGCACATTTATTGGAAGTCACAACAGAACACTATGTGCAAAATTTCACCTAAGGGGCTCAAGAAGTCAAATCGGGGGATTGGTTTATATCGGGAGCTATATCCAAATCTGAACCGATATGGTCCATTTGCAATCCCCAAGGACCTACATCAATGTTAAGTATCTGTGCAAAATTTTAAGCGGCTTGCTTTACGCGTTCGACCGCTATCGTGATTTCGTCAGACGGACGGACGGACATGGCTAGAACGACTCAGAACGTCGAGACGATCAACAATATATATACTTAATGGGTGTTAGACGAATATTTCGAGGTGTTATAAACGGAATGACTACAAGAATATACCCCCATCCTATGGTGGTGAGTATAAAAATATCGATACCTCTGCTTTATACTTCTAACTTATCTTGCATAATCCGCTCAGCTTTTCTTTTAATTTTTTAAAATATTGAATTTTGTTCCTTTATGTTATGTTTTCCTGTTTTATAAAACAGCGTTTTTTACCATTGGCAACTTAGTTCTCATCTCTTTTATATTCAAGTAGTCCACTGTAATAAAGTCTCCTTTTATGGCTGTGTGCAAACAGAAGCAATTAATGTTTTAATAGGCAGACAATATTTTGCCAGTGTAACAAAAGCAAACAAAGCCCCATACTACAAAAATAACTTTCTCACTCTCTTTCACTCGCTTAAATGTAATGAGATGTTGCCTAAATGTTTGTTAAATCAACAATACAGGTCATAAACGCCATTTGCGAAGGTCTTTTCTTGAAGAGTCCAATTGTATTCATAATTATGTAGACACATTATTCGTACAAGCACTCAGCCTCATATGTATGCATGTGTGTATGTATGTAAGAAGCGCACAAGTAAACAGCACAGAATACTAATGCCAACCATAACAATAGTAATCATAAACAAACAAACAAACAAGAAGCAACAACATTTCCCCTTCCTCCTCAATAACTTTGTAGACATTTGAATTTTGTGTAGGAGCAATGATTTTGGTGAGTAGGATTTGCAAGCAAACCCCCACTTGCCTTTGTCAAATATACGCCACAGCAATTAGAGAGAAAGAGAGAGAGAGAGTCGAGAGGCAAGGAGAGTTTCATAAGTTTGCCCTGTGCAGCCTATTAAAATTGTTTGCCTTTGTTTTGCTTGGCTGTAAAAGCAACTCTGCTCTGCCCTATGAAGGCAGAGTGAGTGAGGTTTACAACATGACCAAAACATGAATTATCATTGTAAGTTAAAAACCATAACGTCTGTTGTTCGAAATGTTGGTGGCTTTGTGCATAGGGGAATGAACGTCCGTGTAAGCCTCTTTTGCTCTTGAGCTTGCTTCTGCTTGGTTTAGCAACAAGTGGCCTTATTTGCCCTCAAACATATTTTGCTGCTACTTTTAAGGCTATGGCGTTTTTCGTTATTTTTCTGTTGCTGTCCTGTAATGTAGGCCGGCACTGGGCCGGAACAGCCCAAAGGGACAATGCCAGTAAGTAACATATTTTCCTGTTCTCTATAAAGCAAAATCAAACAGACGGTATGTGGTTAATGTTCATTGCTGAAAGAGGGCTAGGGAGAGAAAGAGAAAATAAAATAAATAATTTAAAGGAAAATATTTGAAAACTACTTAAATAAAACATATCCCCCGTGTAGACAGCTGTAAAGAACAAAGCAATAAATATGAGGACAAAAAGGATATTATGAAAAATTAATATAATATTTATCTTTGAAATAAAAAAAAAATTAGGAAATTTTAAAGAAATTTTCCCTTTAAAAAAAATCTTTAAAAATTTTGTCTTTACAAAATTTGATAGGTATTTAGAGGAAATTTCAGGGAAACTTTTTCTTAGAAAAACCTTCATATAAATTTTTTCTTTAGAGAAAATATCAAGAATATGTTGTCTTAAGAAAAAATTTTCACAAATATTGTGCTTAAAAAAAATTCATAGACATTTTTTCTTTAAAGAAAATTTTGTCTTAAATTTTTATGGAAATTTTGTCTTAAATTTTCATGGAAATTTTGTCTTTAGAAAAAATTTCAGGGAAATTTTGTCTTTAGAGAAAATTTCATGGAGATTTTGTCTTTAGAGAAAATGTCATGGAATTTTTTTTTTTAGAGAAAATGTCATGGAAAATTGGTCTTTAGAGAAAATTTGGTGGAAATTTTGTCTTTAGAGAAAATTTAGTGGAAATTTTGAGAGAGAAAAGTCATGGAACATTGATCTTTAGAGAAAATTTCATGGAAATTTTGTCTTAAAGGAAAATTTTGTCTTAAGAGAAAATTTCATGAAAATTTTGTCTTTAGAGAAAATATCATGGAACATTGGTCTTTAGAGAAAATTTGGTGGAAACTTTGTCTTTAGAGAAAATTTAGTGGAAAGAATTTAGAGAGAAAATGTCATGGAACATTGGTCTTTACAGAATATTTCATGGAAATTTTGTCTTTAGAGAAAATTTCTTAGTCTCAAAAATGGAAGTCAATTTCGTGCTCTATTCCCAAAGACTTTTCATTTAAGATCCATACTGCCATGGTCGGTAAATATGTCCGATTTGAGGGGTTTTTTTGGGGTGAGGTGACCCACGAAACACTTGGTACCACAATTGGATATCTGATTCGCTTTCCACTCTCAAGTATCTTTATTTGATTCCCATATTGTAGTGTTGGTCTATAAATCCGTTTGGCGGGCCGCAAGGCCACCTCTCGGCAGACGAAGATTACACTATACAAGACACTAGTACTACCCGTGTTGTTATATGGTTCTGAGGCATGGGTACTTGTGAAAGCAGATGAGGCAGTCATTGGAGTATTTGAAAGAGAGATTCTTCGTAATGGACCAGTTTGCGTATATGGACCAGTTTGCGTTAATGAAAAATATAGGCAACGTATGAACCACGAGCTGTATGATCTGTATGACTACGATAGCATAGTTACACCCATAAAAATACTAACGGCTGCGTTTACTAGGTCATGTTGTTAGAATGGATGAAGAAGCTCCAGCAAAGAAGTCTTTTGAAGGCAAACACGGTGGTACACGCAAACCGGGAAGATCAAAAGCCCGATGGAAAGATCAAGTTGTGGGAGACACCTCGCAACTTGATGCCAGAGATTTTAGAATAAGCGCAGAAGATAAAGGCGCTTCGGATGCTATTCTACGTACGGCTAGTGGAAAAAATGTTCTATCATATCCAATCAAAGCAAAGTATGTAAGACAAAATTTCAGGAAAATGTTTTACTCACTTCTTTTGTTCCATTTTGTGTTATTGGCAATAACACTAACACTTAGTGTTATTGGCAATAAAAGCTTCTTCTTTTCATGTCAACTCTTCTGCAAGGGATGCATGAGCTTCGTTTTGAATGGCTTGTTTTACTCACTTCTCATAATGATGCAGAAAGTCACACTGATATCTTACTTACTTATCTTCAGTGTTAGCCGTTGTCTGGGCCCACAATAGACAATTTTATATAATTTTGTTTAAGTTACATATGTATATATACATTACTTTACCAAAAAAATAAAAAAATGTCACCCTTTGCTATAACTTTTAAAAATTATTATCACTTGTTTGCATATTTTATTCTCAGAGATTATTGCATTTCCTTTCCTTCCTTTTTGAATAATTATCTGAACTTTCATAAACTCTTACATCTTTTTGGCAGCTACATTCGTTATCATTGATGTCATTTCGTTTGCTTTATGCCCACAATACCACATATTGGAAAAGTTTGCAAACTATGCCTGTGGCTACAATTCTTTAAAGATGCCACAACACAAACACACTCTCACTCACTCACACACTCGCACACAACAATAAGATAAAGGCACAAATAAAAACAGAAAAATAAAAGAAATTGAGTCAAGCTCATGCTGTGCTACTGCTACTGCCACTGCATGGGCTAGTGACTGCATTGAAAATGTGGCCCATCTTCATGCCATTCCATCAAATAACATTTCATTGGCCTATTGCCAATTTCTAGCTTGGAGTACATCTTTATAATGGGACACCCAACACAAATGCATTGAGTAGGCCTTATACACAATGTAACACAATCAAAATTTAAGGTGCGTTGTAAAATGCCTTACAAAAATGGCTTAGAAATAAACCCTGAAAACTTCATTCCCATGCTGATTGAAATTCTTCAAATTAATGCACATATCAACTGTGTCAGTGTAAGTTTTAAGCAAAATCCCTAGTGGTGGCTACCCATGTTTCGATTAGAGTGATTTTTCTTGCCTTTACTTCATTTTGTTCCTTAGTGTTATTGGCAATAAAAGCTTCTTCTTTTCATGTCAGCTCTTCTGCAAGGGATGTATGAGCTTCGTTTTGAATGGCATCATTAGAATGCATTTTAGGCATAAGAGCACAGTTGAATGGTTGATATCATCTGAATACAATTAAGGCATGAGCATTAGTTTTGCTCGTCTTATTTTTTTAAGTCAGGTTCATTTGTTTAAACAAACCAATGCTAGGAAATTTGAAAATCAAATCAATCTGAAAAAAAAACATTATATTCTAGCCTTAATAGACCTCGTTTTATTTGTTACATGCTTGAACGAAATCTTTGCTGGTTTCCGTTATGGTAAATAGGCCAAACGATTTTATGGTGGCAAAATTCTGGCCCTTATTTGTTTTTCATTTCGCTACGCGTTATCATCAAATGCATCTGTAACATGGCGCTACTACATTGCTGCATCAGCAGACAACCAAAACCAGCAACAATAGCAACAGCAATGGCAATAATAACAACAGTTAATTTGATCACGTTCACATTGTGCAAGACACAATTTGGTTTTCAAAAATACATCTTCCGCCATTGTACTGAATGATAATGAAGCCATTTCATATCCTCCATTCTCCTTAGATTCGTGGATAACTTTCAATTGTTTGTTGTGTGCAAGTGTGTGTTTGAGTTTCTGTGTGTTTGTGTGTGTGTGTGTCTCTTGCCGACATTTCTCAAATGAGGCCAAGCAAAGAAGACACTTTTAGTGAACCAATGAATACAAATGGGTAAGCTAGCTGTGCTGGTGTTTAAATTGCGTAGGAAATAAATTTAGCAAAAGGGATTTTCTTAGAAATTAAAAAAAAGATTTAGAAAGAATATTGAAAAAAGTGTTTAAAAGAAATTCCTCTTATTAACAGGAATTTGAATTTGCGCCAATTCTCAGTTTGTAGAAAAGAGAGGTATGGGGAATATTAAGGTTACTCCTTTCATTTAATCTCTCTCTCTCACTCTCGTACACGCTGAGAAATGCAGCGCGTAGATGTGTAGGTAAGCATGTCCGCTTATGCGGGAACATAAAAAAATTATTCAGTAGTTTTTATATTCTAACTGGCATTCCGGTGGTCCGCTTCGCTACCCCCGTTTTTGGTACCCACTTTTTAGTGTAGGACTTCCAAAAGCCCGGATAGGTACTCAGTTCGTAAGATTATGAATGTTCGTAATAATTGCGTATAAAATTTCAGAAATCGGCCCCCTACTGTAAAGAAAGTTCCAAAGTACGAAATAGTTCCAAAGTACCAAATAGTACCAAATAGTCCCAAATAGTACCGAAGAATCACATAGTTCCAAAGTACCAAATAGTACCAAAGTTCCAAAGTACCAAATAGTACCAAATATTACCAAAGTACCAAATAATAGCAAATAGCTCAATTTATTTTGTCAAGGTATAAATGAATCGCAATTTTGAGCGCTTTAGCTAAATTTGTAAAGAAAGTACCATTTTTTATGTTTTAGTACTTATTTCTCACTTTTTGGTATAAAAAAGGACGAACTTTGAATGGATCAATTGCCTACATGTACCTACATACTAATCCTCTAGCTCTATCTGCAAAGAAAGTACCAAATAGTACAAGTTTTTGTACCAAACTGTATGAATTTTTAATAGGTCATTTAGTCCCCTATCATTTATGACTTAGTTGTACCTACATGCTAATTTCATCTATGAGCAAAGTATCAAATGGAACCAATTTTGGTACCAAAACGTCCGAATGGTGAATAGATCATTTAGCCACCCAATATTAATTTATTAGTTACACCCACATAGCAAAATACAGACCTCAAAATCCATCACAACATAAAGTACAATATGGTACCAATTTTGGTACTAAAATAAAGGAATTGTGAATAGATCATTCAGTCATCCACCATATATTTCCTAGTTGTACCTACATGCTAAATTTCAGACCTTTAAATATATCTATGAAGAAAGTACTAAATAGTACCAATGTTGGTACCAAAATGTGCGAAAGGTGAATAGATCTTTTAGCCATCCAATATTTATTTATTAGTTGTACACACATGCCAAATTCCAGACCTCAAAATCCATCTGAACAGAAAGTACCATATGGCACCAATCTTGGTACTAAAATTTACGTAGTTTGAATAGATTATTTATTTATCCATCATATATTTCTTAGTTGTACCTACATGACAAATTTTAGATCTCAAAATCCATCTGAACAGAAAGTACAAAATAGTACCAATTTTGGTTCCAAAATGAAAGAATTTTAAAAGGTTCTTTTAGTCATTCATCATTTATTCCAAATTTCAGACCTATAGCTCCAACTATGAAGAAAGTACTAAATAGTACCAATTTTGGTACCAACATTTTAGAATTGGGAAAAAATCATTTGGTCGGGCATCTTTATTTCTAAGTTTTACCTACATCACAAATTTCAGGCTTGATTCTTTTTTTTTTTGCGGGATAAGGCTGGTACTATATTCGCTTTTCGCAATATTTTTCACCGATTACTTTTTTAGAAAGAAGTTTTGAAGGGAAATAGTCTTGCTGATTTCATTCAGTAGGACTTTCCCTCATTACTTATGGTAAAAATTTAAGATTGATTTTTTTTTCATTGTTATTTGATTATCGGTCAAAAATGTAATCGTGAAGGAACGTTTCCGTCCATTGTCGTATGCTGGACTTTATCGAATCGGTTGTACCGGTTTAAAATCCACCATATATCACCTCATGGTACAGATTCCACCTCGGAACTACTTTCGCATTATTTTGAGCTGGACCCCTAATTTGGTGCTTAACCATCTCCTCCATATAGTGTCTGCGTCCAGAAATCCGCTTTGTGATCTACGCCATTGCGTCGAGGTCCATATTTTTCCGTGTGTCCACCTTCCCCGTTTCTCGTTTCCGTTGCTAATTAAAACTAGTTTTTGCTTCTTCTGTGCGTCAGAGAATATGTCAGCTAGCAGGCAGCTGTTGTACATTGCGAGTAGTACGTTGGAACGGTCGGCTGCTTTCACTTTAATGACCTCTGCGGGTATGTCAACAGGACCTGGTGCTTTCTTAAGACTCTTGGCGGCGGCTTGCGGTTTCTCAGTGGTGAACAGAAGAATGTTCGATTTAGGTTCTGTCTCAATGTCGTCCTCTGTTGTCTCATGTACTGGGAATATTGTTCACTATGTTGTACATGGTATCCGCACCTACATGTCTACTGAGATATTAGTTGAAAACAAGTAAAAGAGTGCTAAGTTCGGCCGGACCATGGGTAGCATTTGTCGAGATCTTTGGGCGGTATCTCCCTTTAGGCAAACAAAGAATAATAAATAAGAACTGTTATGCTATTCGAGCTGTATCAAGTTATAGTCCGATTCGGGCCATAAATGAATTAAATGCTGAACATTGTAGAAGTCATTGTGTAATATTTCAGTCCATTCGGATAAGAATAGCGCCTTGTAGGGGCTCTAGAAATAAAATCGGGAGATCGGTTTATATGGGAGCTGTATCAACCTTTTGATAGTTTCAGACCATATTAAACACCTATGTTGGAAGTCATAAGAGAAGCCATTGTACAAAATGTATGCCAAATCGGATGAGAATTGCGCCTTCTAGAGGCTCAAGAAGTCAAGATCCCAGATCGGTTTATAGGGCAGATATATCAGGTTATGTACCGATTTGTGTCATACTTAGCACTGTTATTGGAAGTCATAACGAAACACCTCGTGCAAAATTTCACCTAAATCGGATAAGAATTGCGCCCTCCTGCGGCTCAAGAAGTCAAGTTCCAAGATCGGTTTATATGGAAGCTATTCCAATTATACTTAGCACAGTTGATGGAAGTGATACCAAAATACCACGTGCAAAATTACAGTAAAATGGGATAATAATTGAGCCCTCTAAAAGCTGAAGAAGTCAAGACCCATGACCTATGTATATGGCGGCTATATCAGGTTATAAACCGATTTGAATCATACAGAGCACAGTTGTTGGAAGTGATACCAAAACACCACGTTCAAACTTACAGTCAAATCGGACGAGAATTGCGCCCTGTAGAGGCTCAAGAATGCAAGACCCAAGATCGGTTTATATGGCAGCTATATCAAAACATGGACCGATTTGGCAATCCCAACCGACCTACACTAAGAAGAAGTATTTGTGCAAAATTTCAAGCACCTACCTTTACTCCTTCGAAAGTTAGCGTGCTTTCGACAGACAGACGGACGGACAGAGGGACAGACGGACAGGCTGACGGACGGACAGACGGATAGACAGACGGACAGATAGACGGACGGACGGACAGACGGACGGACGGACAGACGGACGGACAGGCGGACGGACAGACGGACGGACAGACGGACGGACGGACAGACGGACGGACGGACAGACGGACGGACGGACAAACGGACGGACGGACATACAGACGGACGGACAGATAGACGGACGGACGGACAGACGGACGGATATGGCTAGATCGACATAAAATGACATGACGATCAAGAATATATGTACTTTATGGGGTCTGAGATGCATATTTCGAGGTGTTACAAAGAGAATGACCAAATTAGTATACCCCCATCCTATAGCGGAGGGTATACAACTTATATAAGCAGTTATGAAAATCGTAATCTTCGAAAAATTCTATGAAGTTTTGCCCACGAAACAATGAGTCGCAAATCTTTCGGGTTTCAAGAACAAACTCGCATTTTTTAACAAATATTAGGCAAACTTCCGAATTTGCCGTTAAAATGAGGAAGCTCGATTTTTGATTTTAGACCAATGGTTTCTTCGACAAAACTTCTTAAGATTTTTCATAGAATACGATTGTGAGCCATGTCTCAATTCAGGAGTCAGCATGAAGTTCGAAAAATTTACCAAAGAAAGAAAGCTCGCTGCTACCAATATCAACTACTCCCAATGTCTGATAGTAGTCTGAATCCAAATCAAACAATTTTCATCTAAAGTAATGACACATTAGCGAAAGGCCAAAACCTCTGATGAGAACTGAACCCTCTTCATTGGAAATCCGAGTTCGCATGTACCACTTAGCTACAGGGGCGCTTTCAGTAAATTTACCCTTTTACAGTTCTTAATATTCTTACTTAATTTATATCTATTGTTTCTTGACATTTAATTGGATGATATTTCCTACAGCACATATGTCCACGTCACTATTTATCCGCAACATTTCAATTGATTTCACTTCAATTCGGCAATCATTTTTGAAGTTTTTGAAATGTTCTTATGTCCATGAACATTTTATAAACTGAAATAAAAATGTAATTATTTTTAAGACTTAATGTATTTGGTAGTCATATATTTCAATTTCAAAAGGGAAATGAACAGCAAATTGATAGAAATAAAATTTTAAGCATTCCCACCACAATAATTCAACGGAAATGACATTCAAACTGTTCGAATGTGTGTTCTAAAAAGGGAATTCAGCAAGCAAATTACCCCACACAAAACACCAGAACCATTGCCATCAATATTCAATCAATGCAATTTTATGGCACCCCCCCTTTTTCACTTCCCACTTCCAACTTTGGTCTCTCATCAAACCACAACAACACATGATACTAGAATCACAGCAACAATAAATTATTTGCCGTTTAACAAATTGAGTATAAAAAAGATTAATAACATTTTATTTTTGTAATATGTGTTCATTTAAATGCTATAAATTCTTTATAGTTTTCATTTTCACACCAATGTGTCGAGCATTTATTTGCCACAAACAGACACACACAAACACCCAAATAAGGCGAAATCAAAACAAGCCATGGCTCATGGCTCATGGCTCCTAATGGCAATTGGCCATTGGCCACATTGACTGACATTCATTGAACAACGATCGATTGATAATGCCATGCCCCACTCGCCCTTGCCACAGAACACAACACATCACATCATCACGGATGGAAAACCATTTAAAAAACTTAGTTTATGAGAAATGTTTGCCAATTGTTGTTTGTTTTCAGGCAAAAAAACCAAACAAATTTTGTGAATTGTTGTTTTCTGGTGTTTTTATTTAAATTCTTTGAAAATTTCGCGCCTTTTGGAGACCATAAAAACCCCAAAAAACAACAGTCATAGTTCTCAGCATATTAAAGGAAGTCATAAAGAAACTTTTCAGTTGGCCCCAAGCAAAGCCAAAGAGAAACTTTTCGTTTTTTGTGCTTCAGTCAAACATTTGTGTAAGAGTTTTTCTTGCAATGTAACGCACAGCACAAGCCCAGCTGTGGCCATTTTTTTATGAAAAAAAAACTGATGAAAACGACTCTGAATCTAGTTTGTTGAAAATCCTATGTAAATTTTACAGCGAGAGGCAAGAGGGGGTGAGTAACATACAAATTACATTGTTTGATTATTTTTATGGCACTTTGGCAACACAAAAAACTTTAATGGAGTGTCAGCATGATTTTCAATCGTATTATTGGTGATTGAATAAATTTTACAATTTCAATTTCCATTGTTTCATCATTGGTGAGGGAAAAAAAGTTATATGGCAATCTCTGCCTAGAATGCTGTATTTGGGGAACTTTTGGCATTTGAATGATTGGATAATTATTTGCATTGATTTATTTCAATGAAGATTTGCAGAAATCAGAATAACAAATTGGAGATGACGTTAGGAAAAAGTATGGGGATTCGAATTTTTTTAAATGGTGTTTGTTTTATATGGCCATATGGCCTAGTGGTCACTCCAGTATCAAATTGTATAACCGTTGAACGCTATAGCCTTATTTAACCCATTGCTTGCCATTGTACTCACATAAGTAGAGCACAGTAGAGATTTTAGGATCTACATATTTAGGAAAAGAAACTACACTTGGAACTATCGGGTTTGCTTTATTTGATCAATCATTCTTTTGAAATTTATTTATTTTTATAGCCAACACCGAAGGATGGGGGTATATTCATTTTTGCAACATATTGAAATATCCATTTCCGACCCTATAAAGTATATATGTTCTTGATCGGCGTAAAAATCTAAGACGATCTAGCCATGTCTGTCCGTCCGTCTGTCTGTTGAAATCACGCTACAGTCTTTAAAAATAGAGATATTGAGCTGAAACTTTGCACAGATTCTTTTTTTTGTCCATAAGCAGGTTAAGTTCGAAGATGGGCTATATCGGACTATATCTTGATATAGCCCCCATATAGGCCGATCCGCCGATTTATGGTCTCAGGCCCATAAAGGCGCATTTATTGTCCGATTTTGCCGAAATTTTGGACAGTGAGTTGTGTTAGGCTCTTCAACATTCTTCTTCAATTTGGCTCAGATTTAGATATAGCTGCCACATACACCGAGTTTGCCCCTGTTCCTTAGTGGAATATTCATGGGCAAAATTTGCAATAGATCGATCTCTCGATTTAAGGTTTTGGACCCATAAAAGGCGCATTTATTGTCCGATTTCGACGAAATTTGGAACAGTAAGTTGTGTTAGGCCCTTCGATTTGGCCCAGATCGTTTCAGATTTGCATATAGCTGTCATATAGACGGATCTCTCGTTTTAAGGTTTTGTGCCCATAAAATGCGCATTTGTTGTCCGATTTCGCCGAAATTTGAAACAGTGAGTTGTGATAGGCTCTTCAATATTCTTCTTCAATTTGGCTTAGATCGTTTGAGATTTGGATATAGCTGCCATATAGACCGATCTCTCGATCTAAGGTCTTGGGCCCATAAAAGGCGCATTTATTGTCCGCTTTCGCCGAAATTTCGAACAGTGAATGACGAAAATAGTATACCCCCATCCTATGGTGGAGGGTATAAAAGTTGGATATCATCTCACGGTAGCGCTCACCATTCACAGTTAAGTTACGATTCGCCATGTCTTTGAAGAAGTACGGTCCAATGATGTCACCAGCCCATAAACCACACCAAACAGTGACTTTTTCTGGATGCTTTGGCAGCTCTTGCAATGCTTCTGGCTGCTTTTCACTCCAAAATCGACAATTCTGCTTATTTACATACCCATTGAACCAAAAATGAGCTTCGTCGTAAAATGGAAGAAACGCGTGATGAAATTTCTTAACAGATCACGCATTTTGATAATCAAATTCGATAATTTGCAAGCGTTGTTCGTTGGTAAGACGATTCATGGGTAAATTATAGACCAAACTGAAGATGTTTGACAGTGAAACAAAACACGAAACGTGCGTGAGCTGTTTAAACCAGTGTTGTGGAAAAGAAAATAGCTAAAAAACCACCCTTTATATTCTTGATCGTCTCGATTTTCTGAGTCAATCTAACCATGTACTACCGTCTGTCCAAATCACGGTAGCGGTCGAACGCGTAAAGCTAGTGCTTTGCAATTTTGCACAGATACTTCTTACTGGTAAAGGTCTTTAGATATAGCAAATGGGCTATATCGGTTCAGATAAGGATATAGCTACCATATAAACTAATCTCCCGATTTAACTTCTAGAGCCCTTACAAGCCGCAATTTTAGTCCGATTTGACTGAAATTTGGCATATAATGTTCTGATGCGATTTCCAACAACAGTGCCAAGTACAGTCCAAATCAGTCTATATCAGTCCTTATATAGCTCCCATATAAACCGATCTCTCCATTTGATTTCTTAAGCCTCTAGAATCCCCAATTTTTGTCCGTTTTGGCTGAAATTTTGCATATAGTATTCTGATGCGACCTCCAGCAACTGTGCCAAGTGCGGTCTAAATCGGTCTATAAGCTGATATAGCTCCCATATAAACCGATCTCCCAATTTGATTTCTTAAGCCTCTGGAATCCAAAATTTTTGTCCGATGTGGCTAAAATCTTGTAGATAGTGCTCTGTTATGTTATATATCCAACAACTGTGCCAAGTGCGGTCCAAATCGGTTTATGACCTGATATAGCTCCCATATAAACCGATCTCTTGATTTAACTTCGCAAGCCCCTAAAAGCCGCAATTTTTGCTCGATTTGGCTAAAATTTAGCTTGCTGTGTTTTGTTATGACTTCCAACTGTGCCAAGTGAGGTCCAAATCAGTCAATATCCTTACATAGCTCCCACATAAACCGATCTCTCGATTTTCCTAGTTCACTTCCTAGAAGCTTTAATTTTTGCCTGGTTTGACAAAAATTTAACTAAATTTATTTTGTGTAAATTTTTAGTATAACCCTAGGTGAAGGGTTACCAAGATTCGGCCCGGCCGAACTTTGCACGTTCTTACTCGTTTTTTGCTTCCACCTCCATGTTTGACTTTGGTTTGGTCCCCTTTTAAAAGTTTTCGATATTTTTACAACCCTGTTTTATGACCGGCATAATGTGTCAACTGTGTTAACAGTAAACTTTAATTACAAACAAACATCAAGAATACGTTTTACAAAAAATGTTCAGGGACATGGCCAAAGGAAAATAAAACTTTCATTTGCTGCGCTTAAAGTGCAGCTATCATTAAAACAGCCATTCAAAGTTGCCTGCACTTCGTAAAAAGTTTTGCTGGATGAACACAGGGTGGCCTCCCCATGTGGCAAATGTTCGCAATACAATGCAATGCAAAAAAAATGGAAAAGTTTTAAAGTTTAATAAAAAAGAAACAATTTTCAATATCACTCAAGTCCCATAATGCCTATAATGCCTCGCTAAACCAAACTTGTCTTGTTGTCCTAAAAATCTCTTCTTAAGCCTGCCAACATACAATCCATGTTGCCAGGGTGTCTGGGAACACCGTCTAAATGGCCAAATGCCATTTATGCCCATTGAACCAAAAATATGACCTTCCTTTCAAATGTTGTTGCGTTTATGGGTTTCTTAACCATCTCTCCCTTCCAACCTCACTTTTCGTAGGTGTAAAATGAGAATTTTCCATTTAAGGGGTCGCCTATTTGGCCAAAATGGGGCCCAAGTGTTGTTGTTGTTGTTTTTGTTGCTGCTGCTACCGTTATCGAAGGATTAAGCGTATATCGCGCTATTACAAGAGTGCCATATGTGAAGATGTGTGCCATCGTCATGCCCATGTTCTTGAAAGCTTATTTATGTTAAATTGACCATTTCGAAAGCCAAAAATGTAAATGCAAATTGCCCAATAAAAAAAAGAAACCAAGCTTGTATGTGTGTGATGTCAATGGGAGAACTTGTGAATGTTCTACTGTTGTTGTTGTTGGGTGTTTTTCATATCCGCCGGATATTTGTTTGTTTGTTTGTTCATGTGTACGCTTGTGTTTGCACTGTTGCTATTCAATATGCCCATACCACCCTGAAATCGTAAAGTATGAAATCGCTTTATTTTCGTTACGCTATCTTTATGTGAGTGCACATAAGGATTTATGATTTTTCATCCTTCTTTTTTTTGGTTTTTGTTTTTTATTTCGGTAGAAAGGGTATTTCGCATTCTTTTTGATGTCAATTTTGAAGATTTTCACAGATTTTTCTTGGCTTATCTTAAAAGGTTGAAAAAATATGCGTTACAGGTTTAAATATGTTGGCAATGCCCTATGCAATTCTACAAGTGGAACGAATCGTCTCAAGTAAGGGAATAGGAATGTAATGGGAAAAGGATTGATGACTTTTTTTCGCAATCCCCGCTAACGGTTTAAGGAACATAATTAGCAAATGTGCACTTGGAATATTGGAAATCTTTACAGAATCTTGTGTCCGTAAGGAATTCTAGTACAAGGACGACATTTCTGCATTTTGTTATAAAAAATTTCGCCGAAATCTAAATTTCATAAAAAATTGTCCCAATTTCAAAGGAAAAACTAATTTTTAACATATTTCATCAATACTTGTTTTGTTAAAATGGCCTTATCCACAAAACTTTACAAAGTCTTAAAATAGATTTATTTGACAGTTCTGTAAAGAACAGTTCTATAATATGGATTTGAAAAAGGTTTATTTGACAGATTTCCTTTATAGAACTGTCAAATAAACCTATTTTAAGCCTTCATTAAGTTATGTGAATACGGCCGTAAATATTCTACAGAAATTTTATTCTAACAAAAAAATTTCTACGAAACTAATAAAAACTTTTATCACCATGATAAAGAGTAGGGCATCCAGCGAACTCCTCAAATACAAACAGCATGCCTATGTCAAAGGAAAGTCGGTGGAGACTGCCCTGCACGAGGTTGTGCAGGCTTGTGGGGTTGTGCGAAAATCATAGTGGTATGCATTGACATCGAGGGAGCTTTTAACAATATGCGGACCGACACACTAATCCAATCCTTAGACCAGTACCGTGTGGACCTGGTCCTTAGAGACTGGATAAACCATATGGTAAGGAACAGGTGGATAATTTGTGTGTCCCATGGCATAAATATAAGGGAGAAAGTGGCACAGGGCAAACGACAAGAGGGGCATTTTATCGCCACTCCTATAGGTGACCACCATAAATGACCTATTACGGATGCTGACTGAGGCGGGATTTGAACCCGTCTGCTACGCAGACGATGTTATAATACTTCTAAGGGGTAAGGATCCGAGCGAGCTATGCAGAAGGGCCGAAAGGGTCTTGCATATGACATATGACTGGACTAGACCCAGAGGTCTCAATGTTAACCCAGAGAAGACTGAAATATGCCTTTTCACGAGAAAGACGAAGGTAGGCCAATTTAAGGCACCACGTTTCCTCAATAAGACGATTTCGATATCTGACAAGGTCAAATACTTAGGTGTGATCTTGGACAGGAAACTGAATTGGAAGTGTCACATTCAGGAGCATACTGAGAAGGCTCACAGATGATGGGCACTATGTAGACTGGCGGTAGGCTCAAAATGGGGCCTGATTCCTAGGATAGTCCACTGGCTCTACAGGAGCGTAATTAGCCCAATACTTACTTACGCCTCAGTAGTTTGGTGGACTGCTATGGAGAAAAAGTGCAACATAAGGATCATACAACAGGTTCAGAGAACATGTTGTCTTGGCATAGGCGGAACGATGAGGACCTCGCCCAATAGGGCACTGGAGACAAATTAAGTGTGAAGCAGCCACTGCGGCTATGAGACTTAAGGCGATGGGAGAATGGATTGAGGATTAGAGCAGCTCATACCATCGCGGTATAATCGAGGCGACGATAGGAAACCTGGAAGGAAGGGAAGAGGTTTTCGATCGGATACCTGAGATGAACCTTGAAGTTGAGTGCGAGGCACTGTTGCCATCGGCACAGTCTTGGATTGACGGAACCCTAGTATTGTCATCTGGAAGATCATGTTACACGGATGGATCAAAGCTAGAGGACAGAGTGGGCCTGGGGGTTTACATTGAGAACCCAGGGACTGAGATATGTTTTAGACTGTCTGACCATAATACGGACCTGCAGACGGAGATCAGGGTGATCACGGAATGCGTGAAGTGGTGTGGTGCTAACGCGAGGATGTCGATTTTGATCTTTAACGACAGTAAAATTGCCATAAGGGCAGTAATAACCAGGACGGTAAGGTCACGAACAGTCTTACAGTGTAAGAAGGAGATTAACGCCTTCTCTGAGGTTGGCAAAATCCGCATCGTTTGGGTGTCGGGCCATAAGGGAGTAAGGGGAAATGAAAGGGCAGACGATTTGAAGGTGAAGGCCAGAGCCAGTGGACTGCCGTCAATAAACCCGGTTAACCCACATAGGACTACAAGTGATAACATGTGTAGGGCATGCTGGGAAGATGATGAGGCGTTGGAGCACTGCCCAGCTTTTGCGTCTAACAGATACCGGCACTTAGGTGGAGACAGAATACCAGACATGAACCAACTTAGGGGAGTGGTATTGAAAACAATTAAGAATTTTGTAAGTAGCACGGAATTTTCTTTTAAGAGGTTACTTTATAGTTTTTAGAGCGCACTACAAGCCGATTACTGGCTAAGGTGTATGTCCACAGTGGCCTGGGGCGGATTAATAGCTGCACCCTCTTTTTAACCTAACCTAACCTAACCTTATAACAACTTTATTATAATCCTTTCATTCATCCACACTGATATCAATACCATTCCACCTATTTTCAGTTTTTTTTTTTTTGTAATTTAATAAATTTTCCAAATCTTTACGACCACAAATCGTAAAAGAATTTCAACGACTTAAGTACTGGCAACATATTTTTTGCTTTTTTAATTTGTTTGTAATTTCAATATGTTACTTCGAGTACCAGCAAATATTTGGCAAAAGTTGTGAAAGGCATTGCAACATTAAGTTTGACTAACTCAATGCCATTGGTTTCACCCACTTTGAGTTTTTATACAATAATTTCCAATTCAAGTGATGATGACCATGACATTGTTTACTGAACACATCAGAGGAGAGAACAACGAAATAAGATTTGAAGGAATTTAAAGTGTTGAATAGACGTTTGGCTGAGGTCAACAAATATTGCAAATAAAATCAAAAGACACTGTAACAAAATGTTTAAAATACTTTTTTCGACATATTATTTTTGTAGAAAATTGATGTACCCGGCCCGCTCTGCTGCTCTTTCATTAGCTCTACGCGGAAAATTAGTTTCTTATTTACTACCATATGTATCTCCCCAGTACAATTTTTCTATCTATTACGAAATACCTTTTATTGAACCCCATATAGCCATGATTGATAAATATTCACATTGTGGGAGGTGTTTTGGGGGGTAGGCAACCTCCTATCACTTGAACCTCATTTTTAATACCATATTCGTAATCTACTCCCGAATACCTTTTACTTGAGTCCCATATTATCATGATCGTCTAATATGGCCACTTGGGAAGGGTTTGGCTTTGGGGGGCCCCCTTGGCAACTGCACTCAATTTTTTATATTCGATAATCATATTCTTACTCTACTCTCGACTACCTTTCGTTGGATACAATTTTTGACACCATATTCGTATTCTACTCCCGAAAACCTTTCATTTGAGCCCCATATTTTCCCGATCGGTCCACTTTGATTTTTGGCGGTACTTTTGGGGAGGTTTTGGGCTTGGGACGGCTCCCTAGGTACTTGAACCCATACATGTACATACTTATATGTATATAGAGGCATGGGACAGATTAATATCTGCACCCACTTTTCAAGTACCTAGGGATGCGCCCCAAAAGCCAGCAATCGGCTTGTTGTGCGCTCTAAAATGCCTCGAAACAGAACATTTTAAGTTAGGATTTTCGTGCTACTTACATAATCCTCTAAGCTGGTTCATGTCTGAAATCGTGTCCCCACCTAAGTACCGGTGTCTGTTAGCCGCGAAAGCCGGACATAGAAAATACTCCAACGTCTCAACGTCTTCCCCACATGCCCTACACATTCCATCACTTGCCGCACCGATTAAGCAGAAGTGAGTTCGTACTCCTATGTGTTCCGGTATGACACCAAAAGCTATGCTGACCTAATTCTTACTTCCTTTCAGTAATAGCCACGTCCTCTCACGATCTGGATCACCCCATAAGATTTTCACCGTCCTACTGTTTCGTTTGTCGCCCACACCCTTAAATCGGACTACGTCGACCCAAAAGGCTTCGGGTTAACCAAGTTTATCGACGGCAGTTCCCTGGCCTTCACTGCCATATTATCATATTCATACTCTACACCCAAATACCTTTCACTGGAGTCCTTTATTGTCCGAATCGGTCCACTTCTTATTTTGGACGGTACTTTTGGGGCGACGCCATTGGTATCCAATTTTTGACACCATATTTGTATTCTACATCCGAAAACCTTTCATTTGAGTCCCATATTGTCCCGGTCGGTCCACTTTGATTTTTGGCGGTACTTTTGGGGCGGTTTTGGGTTGGGACGGCTCCCTAGGAATTTGTACCCAATTTTAAACATATTTGTAATCTACTCCCAAATACTTTTCATTTGAGTCTCATATATTCCCGATCAGTCCTCTTTTGATTTTGGACTCTACTTTTTGGGGGGGTTTTGGGCCTGGGGCAGCCTCCTATGTACTTGGACCAAATATTTAATACCATATTCGTATTTAACTCCCAATTCCTATCATTTGATTCGCATATTGTCCCAATCGACTAATATGTCTAGCTGGGGGTTTTTGGGGATTTGGGAAGTCCCTCAGACACTTAGAAATAAATTTGTATGTCAGATTTATACTCTACGTTAAAAATACCTTTCATTTGATACCCATATTGTCCAAAGTGGTAAAAGTGTTCTGTTGGGTGTCGTTTTTGGGAGTAGGGAACCCTCCAAACACTTAGGGTGATATTTTTATAAGTTTTTACTCTACTCTTAAATACCTTTCATTTGACACCCATATTGCCCCAATCGCTAAATATGTCCGTTCGGCTGGGGTTTTGAATGGGGCGTCCCTCCCAGGTTTTTTGACCCCAAAATTTCGTGTTTTTGGGGTACCATAAGGTGATATAAAAAATTTCGCTTAAATCGGTGCACCCACGCCCGAGATCTGGTGTTTTTTTAAAATGGTGGGAAGGGGGTGGGTGATTGATATTATCAGGCCCGTGATTAAACCAGTTTCAATTAAAAAATTAATTAGATCAATTAATTTCGTGATTGAAACCGATATTTATTTTTTTTTTCTGTGTAATTAATCAAACTTTACAATAGTTACTTTTGTTCTCCCGAACAAATATCTGATCATTTGAATTTTCCCAAATCTATTGTCAACATTGCTTCCATTGCCATGGATTCTATTATCACCAATTTTGTATATAAGTGTGTGTGTGCAAAAATGTATAAAATACATTTCCAGTTTTTTATTTATGTTTTATTTGAACTACATTGTAGATTATGGTGCAATTGTCAACACCCATGTCATTTTCAAGCTATCATAAAATAAGAGCTTCAAAAAAGCATTCAAGTTTGTATGCTTCAAAACAAAACAATAATTCTCTTTATGTATTGTGGCATTCTGATGACATTTCTGATACGAAGATCTCATAATAATTAAGGAAATTTTATATAACCTACCAGGATTCCCAAAATAAAATTGCTAAAAGCGATCCACCGACATACAATTTTTTGAATTTTTGACAGTACTTGCCATTGGGAATTTGAACCTGTTCTATTTTAACATTCATTCTTTGTAATAAAGTGCGGGTAATATCTAACAAAACACCTCACCTCTAAAAGCTGAAGAAGTCAAGATCCAAGATCGGTTTATATGGCAGCTATATCAAAACATGGACCCATTTGGCCCATTTACACTCCCAAACGACCTACACCAATAAGAAGTGTTTGTGGAAAATTTCAAGCGCCTAGCTTTACTCCTTCAAAAGTTAAGACTTAAGATGCCATGACACACTTTATGGGGTCTTAGACGAAATAATAAGTTTACCCCATCCTATGGTGGAGAGTATAAAAATATACAGATTGTGAAATTAACCACAATTTTCCATACCACACCCATCTGCTATCCTATTATGTAGCATTTCATGAATTTCTTAAATAAATCATATTTATACAGAGTACATTTATTTTGTAAACACAATTCGTTATTCTTTCTTGTCAGTTTTTTTTTTGTTGCAATGCTCGTTAAAGGGGAGAATGTTTGGAGAGTTATGCTATTTTCTCTACTTTATAACATTCATTGTATATGTATGAATGAAGCACGAAATGCTAAATAGATTGTGTTTTTGGTCGATATGAAGCAAAAAAATGGGTTTTAGTCAAATTATTTGCTGAAAATTGTTAAAAAAAGATTTAAATATACAGTTTATGGTAGTAACATCCTATGTACCTATATTTATAATATATATATCTCTCCGGGCCACAGCGGAGTAAGGTGGAATAAGAAAGCAGACGAATTGGCAGTGATGACCAGAGGACTGCCGTCAATGACCCGATGCCCTTTGGGTCGACGAAGTCCGAGTTAAGGGCGTGGGCTACGAACGCGCATTTAACACTGTGAAACAGCGAAACGGTTGATAGGACGACGAATATCCTATGGAAAATCCAGATTATGAGAAGACGAGGCTATCTCTGAAAAGAAGTAAGCAGGAGGTCAGTATAGCTTTCGTTATCATAACATACCACATAGGACTACGATCTCACTTATGCAAAATCGGTGCATCGAGTGATAGCATGTCTAGGGCATATGGGGAAGATGATAAGTCGTCATTTCCTATGTCATTGCCCGACGTTCGTGGCTAACAGACATCGGTACTTAGGTGGGGGCACAGTACTAGACATGACACAACTTAGGGGCGTGGTATGGAAAACAATTAGGGATTTTGTAAGTAGCACGGAGCCGATTACTGGCTAAGGTGAATGTCCATAGTGGCATGGGGTGGATTAATATCCGCACCCTCTTATCATCTTAACCTATCTCTATGAAAATGTTTCATCTCAGATATCATAGGACTGCCTTTAGTATGTATTTGGTGTTTCTTTATGGCATCAAAGTGCATACACACAAACATATGTAAGTACGAGGGTATGAATACCCACGGATGAACGGACGGATGGATGGACGGACGGACGGATGGACGGACGGACGGACGGATGGACGAACGAACGGACGGATGGACGGACGGACGGATGGATGTGGGGACGGATGGACGGACGGATGGACGGACAGATGGACGGACGGATGGACGGACGGATGGACGGGCGGATGGACGGGCGGATGGACGGACGGATGGACGGACGGATGGACGGACGGATGGACGGACGGATGGACGGACGGATGGACGGACGGATGGACGGACGGATGGACGGACGGATGGACGGACGGATGGACGGACGGATGGACGGACGGATGGACGGACGGATGGACGGACGGATGGACGGACGGATGGACGGACGGATGGACGGACGGATGGACGGACGGATGGACGGACGGATGGACGGACGGATGGACGGACGGATGGACGGACGGATGGACGGACGGATGGACGGACGGATGGACGGACGGATGGACGGACGGATGGACGGACGGATGGACGGACGGATGGACGGACGGATGGACGGACGGATGGACGGACGGATGGACGGACGGATGGACGGACGGATGGACGGACGGATGGACGGACGGATGGACGGACGGACGGACGGACGGATGGACGGACGGATGGACGGACGGATGGACGGACGGATGGACGGACGGACGGACGGATGGACGGACGGACGGACGGACGGATGGACGGACGGAGGGACGGACGGATGGACGGACGGATGGACGGACAGATGGACGGACGGATGGACGGACGGATGGACGGACGTATGGACGGACGGATGGACGGACGGACGGATGGACGGACGGATGGACGGACGGATGGACGGACGGATGGACGGACGGATGGACGGATGGACGGACGGATAGACGGACGGATGGACGGATGGACGGATGGACGGATGGACGGATGGACGGACGGATGGACGGATGGACGGATGGACGGACGGATGGATGGATGGACGGACGGATGGACGGACGGATGGACGGACGGATGGACGGACGGATGGACGGACGGATGGACGGACGGATGGATGGACGGACGGATGGACGGACGGATGGACGGACGGATGGATGGACGGACGGATGGACGGACGGACGGATGGACGGACGGATGGACGGACGGACGGATGGACGGACGGATGGACGGACGGATGGACGGACGGATGGACGGACGGATGGACGGACGGATGGACGGACGGATGGACGGACGGATGGACGGACGGATGGACGGACGGATGGACGGATGGACGGATGGACGGATGGACGGACGGATGGACGGACGGATGGACGGACGGATGGACGGACGGACGGATGGACGGACGGATGGACGGACGGATGGACGGACGGATGGATGGATGGACTGATGGACGGACAGACGGACATGGTCGAATCAGAATGTCGAGACGATTCAAAATATGTATACTTCATAAGGTCGCAGATTAATATTTCGAGGTGTTACAAACGGTATGACTAGGTTGGTATACCCCCATCCTATGGCGGTGGGTATAAAAAGAACCAACATATTTTTTTCGTTGGAGTAAATGTCATTAAAACTGTGTCTTTAAATAAAGTTGTATAGAAATTTTATCTTTAAAGAATAGTTTTGTCTTTAAGGAAGGAACATTTTTAAAAAGTTTTGTTTCCTAGAGAAAATTTTATTAAAATTTTAAAAATTTTCCAAAATTTTACATTATCATAAAAATTTGCCACATCAAAGGACATCAGTCTACTATTTACGCTTTGTTTCCAACTTAAAACCGCTAATAAACAACAATGCATCATCACACCACCAATAATTTCAGTCGTGGCCACAACAATTAGAAAATGTAAGTGGGCTTAGCGGCCAATTTCCTGTCTATGGTCTGAGTTACCACAATCATCAATTTAACCCACTCTCATTGTCATGCTCATTTATTTTAGAGCTGCTAAATGCCAATGGCGTTGTGCAGAGCGAACAAATATCCACTTGTTTTTGTTTTAACTCTTATTTGAGCAGCCTTTATGCTCGTTATGTCCCATTTCGCCCAAAAAGGCAAATTTGACCAAAACATTGTGCGAGCTCTGTCACCATCTCAAGTGTCTGTTGTGCTGCTAACTCGTATTTCCTTTTCCGTTGTTACATTTTTTCCAGTTTTTTTTTTGGCATGCTAGCAAAATTTTTAATATTCACGTAAATTACCATCGACCGACAAAAAGCACAGCACATTTGTTTTAATGACCCCGTCCTCTCCAATGAGCTCTCAATGGGGAAACTTTTTTCCAATTAAACTTTAATGATAACAAAAACAATCCAAACCAACGAAAAAAAAACAAACTCGGAACACTCTCAACCATTTGACTCCCTGGGAAACTTTGCCCCATTACACCATCATTCCTACCATTTCCCAAGCTGAGTCGGTGTGCTCTTTCGATTATTATGAGACTTTGCATAGCCCTGAGTTTGTTGCATTGGCTGTCCGGGTCGTAACAGCGACAAGTGTTTGGCATAAAAATTTAGACATTTATGGCCAATGCCATAAGGTTGGCCGTGGTCTATTTAAAATAATGATAATTGTACGTTGTTGCAGAATAAGAAGAAGCCGAAACTAAATACAATAATGGCAAAATTATTAAACAACGCAAGAAATTTGTAAATTTGAAAAATATTTATGGGCAGTTTGTTTCGGATGTACAAAAAAGTTGATTGGGATATATAACGCATACGCTAAGTGGAATTTACTGATGCGTGTTGTACGTTTTTTTGGAAGCAAAAGCAAAATTGTTATTAATTTTAATTAAAAATTTTGAAGGTCAATGATTCCTAACAAGGATTAATATGACTTTTTTTGTCTGTGTTTTTCATACTTCATTTTGTAGTCGAGGCGTTCAGAATCTAAGTAAACATTTTTTTATATTGCGTGTATAATGACTTCAAATATACTCCACATTGTTGGCATTGTTAATTTGCCAATAGCTTTCGGTTGAATGCAGTGCATATTTCAAAAAGTCAAGATTGTGCCGCCGCACAGGCGTTTAGCCCAAAATGTATTTTAGTTTCATTTTCGTTTATTATCTGTAGGATTCGTACCCCTTTTTTATATTCACCACCATAGGATGGGGGTACACTAATCTAGTCATTCCGTTCATAACACCTCGATATATTGATCTAGGACCCCATTAAGTATATAGGTTCTTGATCGTCTCGACATCCTGAGTCGAACTAGCCATGTCCGTCCGTCCGTCTGTCGAAATCACGATAGCAGTCGAACGCATAAAGCTAGCCGCTTGAAATTTTGCACAGATACTTAATATTGATGTAGGTCGTTGGGGATTGCAAATAGGTTATATCGGTTCTGATTTTGATACAGCTCCCATATAAACCGATCTACGGATTTGACTTCTTGAGCCCCTGGATGCCGCAATTTTTGTCCAATTTGACTGAAATTTTGCACGTAGTGTTTTGTTATAACTTCCAACAACTGTGTCAAGTACGGTCAATCGGTCTTTAACCTGATATAGCTACCATATAAACCGATCTCCCGATTTGACTTCTTTAGCCTTTGGAAGCCTCAATTTTCATTCGATTTCCACTGTCAAGTATTTTCAGTTTGGTCTATAATTTAACCATGAATCGTCCTACAAACGAACAACGCTTGCAAATTATTGGATTTTATTATCAAAATGGAGGCCATCGTAGCGCAGAGGTAACCATATCCGCTTATGACGCTGAACTCCTGAGTTCGAATCCTGGCGGAAACATCAGAAAAATTTTCAGCGGTGGTTATCTCCTCCTAATTCTGGCGACATTTGTGAGGTACTTTGCCATATAAAAACTTCTCCTCAAAGAGGTGTTGCTCTGCGGCGCGCCTTTCGGACTCGGCTATAAAAAGGAGGTCGCTTATCATTGAGCTTAAAATTGAATCGGACCGCACTCATTGATTTGTGAGAAGTTTGCCCCATTTCCTTAATGGAATGTTCATGGGTAAATTCGCATTTGCATTATCAAAATGCGTGCCCAGTTACGAAAGTTCATCGCGCGCTTTTTCCATTCAGCGACTATGCTCATTTTTTGGCTCAATGGGTACGTACATAAGCAGTATTGTCGATTTTAAGGTGAAGATCAGAGGCATTGAAAGAGCTACCAATGCATCCAAAAAAATTCAAAGTTTGGTGCGGTTTATTGGATGGCGGCATCATTGGACCGTACTTCTTCAAAGATGATGCGAATTGTAACATAACTGGAAATGGTGAGCGCTGTTGTGAGACGAAATATGTGGTTTGAATAAGACTGTGCCACATGCCACACAGCAAGCATAACAATGGACTCATTGAGTGGCGAGTTCAGTGAACAATTTATTTTACCTTCGGAAGAGGTCGCCTTATAACGCCGTCTTATTACGCCCATAGACTATTTTTTGTGGGGATATGTTAAAGCTCATGTCTATACAGACAAGCCTGCCTCAATTGACGCATTGGAAGACAACATTAAAGCATTTATTCTTGAGATACCGGCCGAAATGTTTGAAAGTCTTTATCAAAATTGGGATGGACCATTTGAGGTGCAGTCAAGATCAACATTTGCATGAAATAATCTTCAAACATTAAATAATATGGACCTTACTATCGATTCATATAAAGATTTCATGCCTCTTTCTGCATTTTATGGGTTTGTTTTTTATTAAAATTTTCTTATAACTCTTAAAAAATCACCCTTTACATTCTACACCAGATGCATATTTATGTAAAAGTTATCAAAATCTATATTTTTTTTAAATTTTAGTTAAAAAACACTACATCAATATGAATGCTCTGTATAATGAATATATGAAATTTTATCAAAACCGAACACGGGAATCGAAGGTCAAAAGTTAATGGGCTAAGAAAAAAATTCAATCAAATTTCCTCTGAAAAAAATTCAAGGAATTAATCTCTAAAAAAAAATGTTAAAAATTTCCCCAAAGACAAAATTTCAATGAAAGCTTCTCTTAAAATTATACTTCAATAAAATTTTCCCAGAGACAAAATTCTAAAAAAATTTTCTCCAAAGACAAAGCTTCAACAAAATTTTCTAAAAAGACAAAATTTCAATAGGATTTCCTCTTAACAAAATTTCAATAACATTTTTCAGAAGGACAAAAATTTAATGAAATTGTCTATAAACACAACATTTTAGCAATTTTTTCTTTAAAGGTAATCAATTTATAATTCATGGCTTTTTACGTACTTTTTTGAGATTTTTTGTGAGCATTTTTGTTTGATTTTATCCCTTATACCTGCTACTTCCATTATCGAAGTGTTTCTGCAAAATCTCCATATTTAGTTCATACATTATGCATTAAAACAAGTCTAGACCACAAATATTAAGGCAATATTTAAAAATAAGTACCATACTTTATTAAAGACAGTTATTTTCAATGGGAAATGCGTACCGACACGTCATGGTAAATTTTAGACACATGTCATATAACGACACACCCGTAAGATTTGAATTGTTATTGGCTGACAACACACAAAATTAGATACCAAACCAAATTGTATTGTATTGCGGCTTTATTTATAAAAAAAACACAATACAATTTAGTTTTTACGTATGTACTTGATGTAAGGAATGAACACTTCTGCTACCAAAATGGTACCATGGAGCGTATGATTTGTATTATTAACATGCACTTGAGTATAACTCATACGCTACCATTACCCATGAATAAACAGTAGCCAATTGCATCAAAAACCACATTTCCTTTCACTGTATGCTGCTGTCATCTTAATTCCATTTAGTCCATCTCTTCTCAAGGTTATTGCATTGTTCCATATTAACCTTTGCGCAAAAAACAATGTCAGTAAATTTATTTAGCAAATAATAGTTAGCAGAAGAAACAATGAAGGTAAACACACACACACACACCCAACAACAAAGCAACTACACCAGGATTCACACATAGTACAACCGAAAGCACGTAAAGGTACGAAAAGTTGATATTGAGACAACAATCGTGCAGCGAAAGAAATAAATCCAAGAACTAAAGAGGATTTTGTTGTTCAAGGTTTTGAAAATGCCAACGAAAAGGAAATGGGGAAATATGGTAGTTGCACAAAAAGTTGTTATGAGGGGAAATGAGTAAATGATGAGAAAAGCAGGAAAATAGAAAGGCAGAGCTGAACAAACCGTTAAGATAAATCTAAACGGATTTATAAGGCATCCATATAGAACACACCCATTGCTTGTAGATTATTTATAAAATTGTTACTCACATAGACGTAAAGGAAAATGTTTTTATATCAATTGTTAGTATACATATGTATTAAATATATTTTCATCTGCTGGCTAGTGCAGAATTCCCTCAGCCTATCTACACTGAAAAAAAGGTTAACCGAAAATTTAGATGTTTCCTTATTCGTAGGCTTTTAGCAATGGAAGCCATCCAAAGAACCTAAACTTTGAAATAAATATGTTATCTTTAAATTCAATTTTATTTTCACTAACGGACAAGGCCATCTATTTCTAATTTTGATCGCTTGTTTCTTATTTAACTTCGTAGAGGATTGTTCCATTAATATTTTTTGAAGAATAATTATTTTTAACTTAACATCTTAACCTTAAACAAGTGAAAAGACGTTAAGTTTGGCCGCGCCGAACTTGGGATACCCACCACCTCGGGTATATATGTAAACCACCTTTCGTCAAAATTCATAGCAGTTATATCGAAATATGTTCCGATTTGGACCAAATACTAATAAGTACAAGTCATTGTTCAATTGCGTATAACAAAATATTGGTCTTTTTAGTAGCTATATCTAAAAATAAACCAATCTGAATCATATACATCACGGATGTCGAAAAGCCTAATATAAGTCACTGTGTCAAATTTCAGTGAAATAGGATTATAAATACGCCTATTATGGGGTCAAGACTTTAAATCGAGATATCGGTCTATAAGTCAACTATATCCAAATCTGGACCGATTTGGACCAAGTTGCAGAGAAATGTCGAAGAGCCTAACACAACTCACTGTTCCAAATTTGGGGGCCATAAAAAGCGCATTTATTGTCCGATTTGGCTGAAATTTTGCATGCGGTGTTCTGTTATAACTTCCAGAACTGTGCGAAGTACAGTCCAAATCATCCTATAACCTAATATAGCTCCATACAAACCGGTCTCTCGATTATCCTTGTTCGGTTCCTAAGGGCTTTAATTTTTGCTGCTGTGACAGAAGTTTTGTATGTAAATAGAATAAAATTATGCCCTTCAACTAAATTTAGTTTGTATAAATTTTTAGCGAATCTATGGTGGTGGGTTCTCAAGATTCGGCCGAACTTAGCACGCTTTTACATGTTTATTGTTAAGCAATTTTAAGTGGATGTGCCTATGTGCATTTGCCCCTTCCTCTGCCTTAAATACATTGTCTTCTCAAACCATTCTCTTCGAAATTTCCCTTAAATATTTGAAGAATTTCTTGTTTAAAAAATAGCAACTCTGAAAATTGTACACATCGTGTGATACGTACGAAAAATTTATTATGACAAATGGATTTTGGAATAAATATGCAACTTGTTTGATTAAATCGAGCTTTAATTTCATCGAACATACATACATGTAGACACATGACTACAGAAAAAAGTACAATACATATGAGAATACATGCCGATTAGAGCGCACTCTATTGGTATATGACGTACATAAGAGAAGTGTTATGAATACAAAAATTGAAAGCTCATATAACAAGTCTTATCGTGTAATATTCATTAAATCGTGTCTTACGAATTGATGGATATTTCCAAGGCACTTCAATAATCATACATCAGCCTTATAATTGAAAGCAACTAACTACCCACTACTCCTTAAACCGATTTGATTAAATGCTGCTGATTTTGACTTTGTATTGATTGGTATGTTTTTATTATTGCACTTACATTTATTCCTATTAACACATATTCATTTTCTTGACATAAATATATGTTTGGTCATACTTACACAAAAACTTTAAATATATGTAGACATACACACATGTGTGTATGTATGTAGTAATGGAGGTATGCGTAAGTATGGCCATGCTATTTATGTTTGTGATATCTTTGTGATAAGATGAAATCAATCAATTACACAAAACGATGCATGAAACATTTATTATTCAGATACGACGTATATACATACAAACATACAAATGTACAAACGTACACCTACGAGTTTGCTATATTTTGCTTTAATATTGTTTTATGGAACATTTGGTTTCATGCATATCGATGTTTTTTTGTAGTAAGATAGTGTTATATGGGAAATTCCAAAGAGAAAATCATGAAAATGTTGATAAATTTTGCAAAAGAGATAAAATGCAAATATGCTCATGAATATTCCAGCATTAGGAGGAGATAAACACTGCAGAAAATATTTTCGCCAGGATTCGAACCCAGGCGTCCACGTCATTGGCGAACATGCTAAGCTCTGCGCTAAGGTGGCCTCCAAAATGTTTTATCTCTTTTTTTGGAGGCCACCGTAGCGCAGAAGTTAGCATGTCAAAGTCAAGTCAGAATTCAAAAGAAAAAAATTACAAAATAGGCTTAATTTTTTCTTCATTCACAACATCTTCTTTGTTCATTCACAATCATACTGTGGCTCTAATTTTCTCAGAGGTTAACATGCCAAATAAAGTCAAGTAAATTCACAAAAAAAAGTTTACAGCTAAGCGTAAACATGTTTTGTAAAAATAATTTAGAATTCAGAAGCAAAAAAATTTACAAAATAGGTTTATTTTTTTCTTCATTCACAACATCTTCTCTGTCCATTCACAACATCTTTTTTGTCCATTCACAATCATCCTGTTGTTCTAATTATCTCGTTTATTTCTATTCGTTGCAACTGGCAGCTTTGCAAAGAGTAGCTTTGCATCTTTAATAACAACAACATATTTGAAGTAAAAAGAGAGTTATTTGATTATTCGACTCTCCCTCTCTCACAGCTTTAATAAGATTCAGCGATTGTTTAGATAATGGCTTAACGGATATGCAATAACCCTGCTCTCTATTACTCACAAAAGGTACAAGAATGTTCAATGCCTACACTGTAGGCTACGTTTTTTGGGATTAAGAACAGTTGCAACCAAATCTACTTCCTATGGCCATGAGTTCATGCAATTGCTCATATGTTGTTATTGAATGTACATATATGCGTACGTGGAAAACAAATCTCTTTAATTAAACTAATGACATATGTACCTAGCTTTCACATCCATACACACAAATGCATATACATAAATCATTGCTGGATTTGTTATTGTATTTGGTTACCTTCTATGACTTATTTCTCTCATCTGACAAGGTTGAAGTTTAAGTTGCCAAGTAGTATAAACGTTGAAAAGATATATTTTTTTTCAATGGGCTCAAGAACTATGGTCAGAAATTTCAGAAGCATTGATCGTATCTTCAACAATTTAGGTTAGGTTGAATATAACATTATGATACTTAAAAGAAAGTATAGAATAAGAAAGGCAGCAGGTTAGTTCCATCGATTGATTTCGTAGAGAAAGGGGAATATTCGGAGATAATTCATGTACGTAAACACCCACTTGCGTGTGTAGTTTACAAAAACAAAAATAAATCGCTTGGACACCATTCTAGAATGGCCCCAGGAGAAGAACTCAAATTTTTTTTGTAACCTAGATCGAGCCCCAAATTCTCCTTGCGGGATGAAATGGCACTAAATATTAGCAGTATGATACTCAAATTAAATGATATTTAGGATAGAATAAGGAGAAATGCGAAAGCCACCGTAGCGCAGATGTTAGCATGTCCACCTATGACGCTGAACGCCTGGTTTGAATCCTGGCGAGACCATCAGAACAAATTTTCAGAGGATATTTTCCCCTCCTAATGCTGACAACTTATAGTCCTTAAACACAGTATGCAACGTACAATTGGTGTCTATGGCAGGTAGTCAGAGGCCCTTGTTAGCTTTCCCTGCTCTTATGTTTATTATATTCACAATACCCCACCCACCCCCGGCCATACCCATCCTCTTTCAACTTGTCAAGTTCGTCCAGTCTCAGCAGAGGGAAGGTTAGAAGGAATTGAATTCATCGGCAAGTATTCCATCCGGTTGTTATTGTTGTTGTAGCAGTGTGTTGTACACTGAAGCGGCAGCCCTTGCCGATGAAGGACTTCATCGGGGCAAACCGGTTCGTACAACCGTCTGCCATGAGATTGCTTCCCTTCGCTCAACCACCCATTCGCATACAGTAATCCAGAAGGACGTGAGGACATATATACATCCTTGACACTTAAGCCTGCTGACACATTGTCTATACTGCAGATAAACTTGACAAGAAAACAGTTTAACCATATCCCGGTCCTCATCCCCTCACATCCAGAAAAAATCCGCCTTTCACCCTGCACCCAGCGCTACGTAAATAACTTGACATTAAAATGATCAGTGAAGACGCCTATCATGTTCAGTGCTGTTGTCCTCATTCACGAATCTTGACTACAGGCCATTCTCTACCCTGCAACCCATATATTCCATTCCCATCCAGTCATTTTCTTTATACGCTCAGTAATTCTAAAAAGCATCTGGAACTGACGACACTGGATAGCTGTGAGCACTAAACAGGCTGGAACGTTGGGGTCGGATCTGTGGGGTGTTCATGGCTGGCACGTGAAGCTTAAGTGCGCGCTACCGGCCGCGTTCACAGATTGCGGATAGTGGATTACTCCATACGGAGTAACCGCAACGGCAGTCACGGATAATCAGCGGTATCGAGCGGAGAGTCTCACTATGCGACCGGGCGGTACCGGCTCTTGTACAAATATTGAGTGCCTATGTTGCTATATGGCAAGGCAAATTATTGGCGCCTTTAAATAACTAATAGCTACCTTGTTCCTGTGGCGATAGGTCCTTTGGAGCGGAATGAGCCTGCTCACCTACAGCAGCTTGACGAGGATCGTCACCTCCCCATGAAAATGTACTACTGACGACAAAGCATTGCGAACACTCAACAGACATGAACACTTATCTAGCTCTTCAGCCGCCGCATTTGCCGCCAAACCCTGCTTGGTGTACTCTCCAATGCTCTCGATATGTTCCTTGATTTGCCAATTAGTCTCGATCGCACAAGTTCCGAGGCAAAATCTTTTGGCTCCTCCTCACAGTTCACATATATCGTGACTGTCTGGCCAAGAAGTCGATCCTGCCTTCAAATTATGAAAGGTGCTACACGTATGATTCCCTAACTTCTAAGAAATCAATAAAGACCCCTGCAACCCCGAATTGACTCTTACACCGACTTTTACTTGCCACTCCAATCTCAAGTCAAGAACAACGCACAAAAATGTAGCCTTTTATAAGAGCGGCAATACGTCTCAGAAAGGTCCAAGCTTCCTTCAGTGATTGTGAACCCTTTAAGAGTTCAGTAGTAGTAGAAAGAAATCGGCCACACATCATAATAAAAAAGTCATCAGAGTAGACAACTACCCATATCCTCTTCTTTCCTTCCTCTCTCACTCACTGCCGATCTAGGCTGTTTCGCAGCGCGAACGCCTAGAAATAATGACGTTTTTTTTGCTCCTATCACAGATTAAATGAAATTTGTTGGTGATTTTTGATTTTTTCCATTGACTAAAGTTTGGAATCATTTAAATGGAATTTTTGTTTATTGAAATTATAAAAAATAAAACTTGTACATATTCTATACTCATTTTAAAAATTTATGCTGTTAACATAAGCCATGTATAAAAAATTGATTTACAAATAAAATTGAATTTTGTCTTAAAGAAACATATCAATGGTTTACATTTCACGCGGAGTCTTAATAGTGTTTGTGTTGGAAAATAGAGCACCTTATGCCTTGCACCTCCTACTTGCTCTTCTTGTCTTTGGCTTCCAATTCCTTTAGCCTATGCATGCGTTGCAGTAGTGTGGGATGAGAATGATTCCAAGATGAATACAACCAATCATGCACCGGGAAGCCTAAATTATCCAAATTTAGTTTTATTAAGGCTTTCTGCAGAAGTTTGGCATAGCCCAATTTTTGGGCAAATTCATCAGCTTGATATTCAAAACGTCGAGACAGCATGGTCATGGCGAATTCCAGTATGGCATTATAAGGGGCCATAACATAAGTCAAAACAATAAAGAGACCCACCAAGATGGGACGAACGCCAGGTGCAAAGCCCAATGCCTCGTAAAATGGTGCGTATTTGAAGCAGTAGTTGAAAACGATGAATATGAGCAGTAAGTTCACCTGCATTATAACAATATTTTTGGTTACATGACCCAACTTCCAATGGCCTAATTCATGACCCAAGACTGCAACCACCTCCTCATTGGTGCAACCTTTGCCTTTATCCTCCTCCTTAATTTCAGCGTCATCATTCTTGCCCTTATTAAGCAGCAGGGTATCGAAGAGAACAATTCGCTTAGAATTCCACAGGCCATAGAAGTAGGCATTACTATGCGATGAGCGTTTAGATCCTTCAACCACATATAGTTTGGTAAGTGGGAATTTTAGAGAAGCTGCCAACTTCTCTATCGACGTTCTTAATTCTCCATCTTCCAAGGGGATGTATTTGTCAAATAATGGGGCAATAAAAATGGGATAAATGGTTAGCAGTACCAAGGATATCACTCCGGCAAAGGCCCACAAGTATATGAAGAAATATTCTCCACCCCATTGTACAATAAAAACAATGGCAGCAGATAGTAAGACGGTCAGAATGTTACTCACAATAAGACCCTTGATTTGGTCCCATACAAAGAAGCCAGGTGTTTGCTTGTTGAAGCCATGCCTTTCCTCCAAAACAAAGGTGCCATAGATTTTAAAGGCCAACTCTTTAACGTAACCAAATAAGCCGATAACGACGACAAATACAGAGCTGATGAGTATTTCGTTGTTAACATCAAAGTTCAATTTCTCCACAATGGAGAATGAGATCTGCCAGAAGAGGGAAATCACTCCGAAATACAATTCCAATGGTATAACAATGACATCAAGAATAAAACTTTTGAATATGTCAAACTGTTCTCGATCCAAGCCATATACACGTGCCTTATTGAAGGTCTCATCGCTCATGTGGTCTCCCAATTCGGCAGGAACTTTATTGGCAGTCTTGTACACTTTGACCTGTAAGAAAATTGAAATTGTGTATTAAAATGATTTTCTTTGAGATGCAAGTAATGGTTTTGTTCTAAATACTATGTGAACACAGTTGTGTACGTATTTTACTGTCATATTCAGTCTTATACTTTATTTTCGTAATTTTTTGTGTTTAAAATAGCAATAAATCTGTTTGAGAGATCCAGCTTTCTGCCAAGTTAGTACAGTGAGTCATTGGAATATTGTTTGGCAGCATTGGCTTATAATTCCATTTATCTAAAGCCTTTTGCCCACACCTAGAATTCGAGGGGAAACCTTCGTCCCAATTATCGGTAATCTTACACATAACACCGGCTTGCTTTTAAGTGCCGCCGTGACATTTGTTGATTCATAATTAACCTCACTAAGTGAAGTGGCTGCAGTGTTTGATTTTGTCATAAACCCTGTCTTAATTACGGGCATATGGAAACTGCATAAACTTTACCTGACGCAATGATATATAGATTTCGAAGATATTTTTCACCAAACAGAGACCCAGGATCCCAAATAAGATTATATCAGCCTCTGTATATCCTCCCATCATATCGTTCTTTTGCCGGTTGAATTTTCTCCGATCTGGGCGAAAGATAAATAAATATTATGCTTAACTTAAAAACAATGAAATAATATTCTAATATTCTTTATAATATTATAATACCTTAGTATTGATAAAAACTTCGGCAAAACTTCACCACCATCTGCTCCTCACAGTGTTGTCAGATTCGGAGAAATTTCCACAAACAGGGGATTTTTTTCGTGATTGGGGATTTTTTTCTCATTTGGGGCATGGGGATTTTTATGGGGAAAAGGGTTTTATTTTCTAGGAGAAATTCCATCAGCATTCCATAGCTTAAAAATTAGTTTTCTTGAGTATACTAAATTTCCTTATGTTTAGTGTTGGCCTACAGCCTTGGATTAAGGCTGGTACTGTATTCACTTTTCGCGATAAATTTCGCCGATTAATTTTTCTAGAAAATAGATTTTAAAGCATAAAAACTTGCTGAATTCATTCAGTAGGACATTTCCTCAATACTTATGGCCAGATTTTAATGAAATTTTTATTTTCGTAATGTTTCAAAAAGTAGTCGCGGAAAATAGGGTTTCCATCGGTGAAAAACGAATATGGTCCCAGCCATTAGGTGTAATGTTATTGAAAGCATTCACCTACACTGGTCAAGGTGGATTCAAAAAGGTGGTCTCACGTGAGTAGCTGTTAACAGCCGGCCGGGTTTGACGGTATTAAGATATCAGATTCTTATTTTCATTCTTTTTGTTGTCATCTTTCTCGCATATTCTCAGCTCATGTACGCACACGTACACAAATTTCTTTGCATGTGTTGGCAAAACATCGATGGCAAGATGGCGGATTGCACCATATGATTTGAGTGTTTTGTACAAATGAGACCACCTTAAATTGTTTCGCCATGCTTTCGGCTAAAATTTTGCACGTAGTTTTTACTTACAATGACAAAATTAAAATGTACCAATCCTTTAGTTGTGGGCATAAAACTTAATTTTTTATAAAAAAAAAGTTTTTCTTTTGTTTAGGGGATTTTCTTTGGGGAAAATCCTCTCATCTGGGGATTTTTCGGGGAAATTTGTTTGAAATTTAAGGGATCTGGCAGCCGTGGCTCTGTCCAACAATAAGCGTCAACTTTTCGATTTTATTTGGTCGGATAAACTTGGTTATTGATTTTAATCGATAAGTACTAAGCAGCTGTTTAAATTACACATTTGCTGTGTTTTATTTTAGTAATATATAGTGCAGTGCAATGAAATTTATATGAAAATAACGTCTTTCCAGGGAGCAATTCTCTATGAAAACTTGAATTTTGAAGAAATAACAAAAGAAAAACGAACCATTGAAACCAATAAAACAAAATTGATGCCGACAATGACGTCAAGCGTTGCTTATAATTTTTCCCTTCACGGCTTGTTATCATGTATTTAAATAAAACGCAGCAGATGATCCAAACTTTAATCGATTAATCGCGTTATCGTTTTATCGATTAAGGCCATGCCTAAGGCCACTCACAATAGTGTTATTTCTTTCAATTTCGTGTAGCATGGCAATCCTTCTTCAAACCAGCTGCTGGGATACAAAACAACAGCATCTTTTCTGTGACAAAGTAAAAGTGTTTTATAAATGGCTAAATTTCAAACAAAAATCATAAAAAAGCCATAAAACTAATTAAGAATTCCATTTAGTTTGTGTGTAATACATAGTTGTGGTGTAATGCGTAACTCCGCCCAAAAAAAGACTGCCAGCGAGAAGCAGGCTTCTGAATGTGAAAGCGGCGACAGCAATCGCCTAAATACCAGTGGCTCCAGCACTAATTCAAACAAATCAAGAAAAAGGTTTTTAAATTATTTTTACTAATATATGTTCAATAGAGGATATTGCATTGATTCAATTTTGTCCAGTGATGAAATTGCCTTTGTCCGTCGGCAAAGGCATTTGTGTATTTTACCCTTATGGCTTCATTGTGAATGGAAATTGTTGTTGTACAAATGCTCTCAGTAGACATCTCTACCGCGAATGTGATAAATTCAATTTTTATATGTTTTATTTTCTATTTTTTAGAAAACGCTGCGAAATACTAAAGTTCAGTGATTTTGAGTCAGAATTTGAAGACTGCGATCTGGAAGATGCAGTCGCCTTGGAGAACAGGTTGCGCAAAGTGGCACGCAAGAATTCTTTGTCTCATGAGGAGATGATGAAGCTATTGCAGGTATTGCTTTGTTATAGAGTAAGCATTTGTACAATTTGATAAATAATAATAACACAAAACTTGTTGCAGAAATTTGTGAAAAACGAACATATTTTGGCTTTGATCACTTTAAAAGCTGAACATGAGTTGGCACTTGAAAAGTCTGAAGCTGAACAGAGAGCTATTATCATAACGGATACTCCATCTATACCGAAATTAACACGGTCCAAGGCCAAAGAATTGAATAAACAGCCTGTTATATCTTTACCAAAGCTTTTAGGGGCAGAGCAAACCGAAATTGCCACACTCATAACTGATGAATTGAATTCCGACGAAGAAGATGAAGAGTATACATTCAAGGAAGAGGACTTTGTGGTAGATATCGTATGAATTGAAATTTGTAGCCACATGTGGAACTATCTAACTAATTCACTCTTACAGTCCGACGATGATCCCAATACAACTGCCTCTGATTTGGACTCCAATCCAAGAACACCTCAGACACCTGTTGTGCAAACAGAAGTAGATGACTCGCCAATTAAACTAACCGATGATGGATGTTTTAAGGTTCCTCTCATTAGAAAAAAGGAGTCGTTGGATGAGCTTCGCATTGCAACTCGTACGCGGTCTAAATTTTGTCTACAACAGACTACAATAGAAGACATTGAGTCGGAATTTGTGCCGCCAGATGTGGAAATATTTGATACCCTTGAACCAGACAATCAAGGAGGCGATGAAGAATGGAATCAATTTTTAACCGATTTTCTAAAGCCATTAAGTAATGTGTGAAAAAAACCGATATTGATGATTTTCATTACTAAAGTTTTTATTTTTAGATTCTAGTATAGTTGGAGATGACGATGATCCCATCAATGATCCAGAATATGTTGCTGCAGAGAAAGAGAAAGGTATGTTTGTTTTCATTAGAGTAGATCTAGCATTAAAAAAAAATCAACAGTAATTGGCTAAAATATTATTACAAAATGTGGATTGATGTGGTTTTGCCTAAGGAAAAATTATTTGACCTATATTGCCATTCCGAAAATATTTTTTTTATTGTTTTCTTTCTTTAACTCACTTCATGCTTGTAGGTCTTAATTATTTTGTTAGCAGGTTTGATATGAATAAAATATCAAGTTGGCATCTCTGGTTCAATTTGTATGTTATTGTTCTTCTTCTTAGCTTGTGACAATAATTCACAATAGACCACTGCCACTAATTAATAAACTAGGCATTTTTGTATTTGTTCAATTATATGTCGAATATTCAATGTAAACTTTGTGAACGCTTAAAAAAAACAAACAAAATATAAGTCGGTGTGCATTCCAAAATGTGTGCAAGTGAAGATAAAGCATTTTCTTTTAAATTCGAAACCGAAGACAACAGCAATTTGTAAGTATTAAACAAACAGCATCTTCTCTACCATAACTAAAAGCTGTATTTTTCCAGTAGCAGCAGTTACCAGCAGGATGAGGAACAGTCGGATATAAACCAAGTGGGCGAGCTAATACCCATAAAAACTGCTGAGGGTGGTCATACCTCAGTGTATCTGCGCACCGGAAATAGATTGTTATTTTGTTCGGGAAAATACTTTTACATTGAACACACGGTGGGAGAACAAGGACTGTGTGGTTGTTAAAAAATACTGCAATATCTTAAATATCATTTCATTGCAGATCGCACAAACGGATCATCAGAAAGAACACACAGGCATAGTGTGCACTTGCCACACATGTGGTGTAAAAATAAAGGGGTCCCTTAAAGTTAGCTCCAATTTCATATGTCACTTGAAGAATAAACATCCCGAAGTTTATCAGGAATTCCTTAGGCAAAAGGCCGATTTTAGTGCTCCCTACGTACGATCATGGAAGAAAATAAATAGCCATAGGGTAAACCCATACCTGCCAACGACACCCTTACTAAATAACTTTATACAGAACAATGAAAAGCAGGAGCAGTTTCAACAGAGCGTTCTGCGATTTCTGTTAGCTACAAACCAGACTTTCGATGTTGTTGAAAACCCCAGCTTTTTAAAATTATTTGAGTTCAGCGAAGTACCTCGGCAAATGCATGCGGCTGAATATTATGAAAAACTTGTGGCCGAAGCCTGTGAGTATAAGAAATTGGAATTATGCCAAACATTTAACGACGGCAGTGTATTCGTGTGCAATACAATTGATACCTGGACGTACAACAGCTCCAAATTTCTAGCAATATCTTCGCATTGGATAGACGAACACTTCCAAAGACAATCAGCTTTTGTAGCCTGTAGAAGATTGTCTATGGAAGAGGATTGTGAAGAGGTGCAAAATAAAGTTTTTGCACATTTTGGTTTCGTCTCCACAACAATAACTGCTTGTCCTACCCATAATATACACAACATGACTGAAGATTTTATAATATTTGGGCTTTCCAAAGAAGTTCTTGCGGAGCGAGGCAAAAATTTGCAGGAGGAAATGATCTACCAATTGAATTTTTTGCCCATAAGCAACAAGAACGCAATGCAGTTGGAAATTTTAAAATTACATAAAATATGGGTACGAAATTTCGTAAGCAAACTTAACAACGATATGAAACTTGTACATAGGACAGTTATAGAAAAGTAAGTTTGGGATTTAAAAGCACCTTGCATAGCCAATACCTTATTTTGTATATGTTCACAGATGTTGCCATATTTGGTCTAGTTGGCATTGCAAAGATTTTAAAGAGTTTTTCAACTCTCTCTTTGGTGAACCCTTATCAAAACCCCAAATATTTTCTTCGACCTCTATATACACGGCCATTAAACAATTAGTTGCAAACAAAAATAAACTAGAGCAACTATGTCGTTTAATAAATAAGCCCTGCTTCAGTTTGGAAGAAATAGGCTACTTGGAGGAATTGCTGGATGTATTTGAACCCTTGAATGCAGTATTTGTATTTCTGGATTTACCACAAAATCACTATTATGGCTGCTTTTTGCCCTCGCTTGTTACACTAAAGTGGAAATTGACACGCCTGTATAACAGCAAGAAATTGTTCCGTTTACAAGATACCTTAAAGCTTCTAAAAGAAGAAATTCTGCATGAATTCAAAGACTATTACGATTTAAGTGAGAGTAAATCAGAGGCTGTAATAGCAGCACTAACATATCCTCCGGTTAAAACACGTTTTCTTATGGGATTGAAAGATAACATAAATTGCTTGAGTTTCCAACCACGCACTGTGTTGCTCAAATATGGAAAGGATTACCATCAACATCACGAGGACCAGCCAAATTCAAACAATAAAATGTCTGTTTGCCAGGGTCAAATGTCAATGGAACATTCAGCGAATGGCTCAGACTTCTTTGATTTCGGAGATACCACAGAAACTGGTAAGTTGTCGTTTCAAGAGAGTGAGAGAGACAGAGTGAGTTAATGTTTTATATAATTTCAGTTGATGATGAAGCTAACCTGCCGCATACTTTAAGATTGGAAATAGACACGTATTTGGCAGATGCAGGCTCTACCTTGATATCATTACAAAAGTATCCAACTATTAGACGCATGTTCTACCGATTTAATACTTGCATACCATCCCCAACTTCGGTGTATCGCATATTTCCGGTACACGATATCTTACAAAGTAGTTTAAGATTTGACTCGAATGAACATTTTGAAAATTCACTATTTTACAAATATTACCACTGAAGCCGAATTTCCTAGGAATACTGTATTTATTAGTTTTTAATATTTGACTGTAAATAAAACAATTAGAAAATAAAAATGAATCTTAAATATGAATTTCCAAGTCGCATTTGACCACATCGCAAAAAAGATAATAAGGAGCGTACTAAATACCTCACCTAATCTCGCAAACAAGCATACCCTGATTTGTTTATTTATGATTTTATCGGTCTGGCTAATATCTTTTAATCATGCTTTCATTCTTTATTCTACCAGTTGACGCTGAGGAACTTAGAGATGTGAACATTTCCAAAAAGGAAATTGCCGAATTGATGACTGAACTGTTAAGTAACTTAAACGAAGGCATTTCATTCGAAAGCATTGAACTGGAAACACCTCGCAAATTTTTGTTAAGCTGTCAAGATGAAGACCTTAATACTCCCAATACCTCTTTCGATAAACCCCATGATAATCCTGATGTCAGCCGCCAATTAACTTTCGAGCAAGAAACCCATCATGAATCCTTAAATCAACCATGCAGTGCTATAATATCATCTGCAAATGTAACCCAGCAAAACTTTTCTTTTCATCCTGATGTCATGTCTACACCATCATCATCTCAAAACAATCAGCAGAATGAGGCAAATGTGGAGAATGCGGAACCCATGACAATCATTCCAGTGGCAACACCCACTTCAAATGACACATTTACATCCTGTGGTACAGTCGCCATACCCGCTTCCAACATTAACAATCAAGTGGAACTCATTGCTGTACCCATACCAGGTCAACCAAATTGTTTTCAACTGGCAAAGGTAGTTGCTTCGGGAGATGATGCACTTGAAACATCACCCATAAAACCAGTTGACAAACCCACAGCCCCCAATAATCCTAAGGCCAAGGTGTTTGCTACTCGCTACACAGTTCCTTATGAGACCAACTATTGTGGTGAATATATCTCTGTGAAGCGTCACATCATTGCCGAATATAAGGAAAAGTTTGAGAGCCTAAAACACGCACAGGTGAATCAAGTTTCCAGCACTACTACAGATTCCGAATTGTCAAAATCCCACGAAATCTGCCAAGGATTCACAAAGTATCAATATGACTTGCTGCAGCAACAACTGAGAATCCATGTACAGACATTGACACAGACATATATTCAAACATATTGCCATCCGGAGCTGTGGCGTTTAGCTAAGAAACCCAAGGAAATGTTAATGGAGCTGCAAGAGAAGTCCAAAAGTAATCATAACTTTAAAATCTGGAATTTAGAAAAGGCCATAGCTCTCATAAATAAATGGCAACAGGAATTGGATGAGGACACCGAGGAAAACAAAGAGCTCATGAAGTATCTGAATAGAGAAGTAGAGTTAACGTAAGTACAGGCAATTAAAATATGGCCGAAAATAAAAGTTAATTCCCATTTATTTACCTGGCAGCAATCACAACACGCGGCAAATACCTCGTTTTCATCCACGCATATTGGATTGTTTTTTAGAATCCAATGTGTTTATGTATCCCGAATACTTACCCCGTATGCCATTCTCCTCAAAAGTTGCCAGCTATGAAGCATTCTCACCCGTAGAATCCTATTTAATAGCCATGGGTCTGGAGAAGCATGTGCGTATAATAACCGAGAAAAAAGAAAGGATTCCCAGTAAAACAACACCGCTAAGAATGGCCTGCAGACGATTAACCAAAGATACTCTAAGTGGCAAACAGCACCGACGTGTATGGGCCCATTTGATGCATTTAAAGACAGTTGACTATTACAATCCCATAAAGGTATGAGTGTTGCTAGATGGTGACATTATCTTTAAACAATTTCTCATTCTTTTTAGTATTATTTTCAACACAACAGAGCTCCTCCCGTAGAACGCACAACAATAATAGGATTTCCAGATAATTGTGTTTTACCACCAAAAGAACGATTCCATGAACTGCCTCTGGTATTTCAGACATATTTGCAGAAGGTAAGTACATTTTTCACTTTCTGCCTACAGTGTATAATTCAAAAAATTAGCAGACAATGTACTGGCCCTACTGATAGGTTCATTATTTTTTGCTTTATTGTTATATGATTACTAAAAAAATATTATATGAAAATTTACACACAATTATGAGCGAATGGGATAATAAGCTATCAATACCATGGTTAACCTACTTCTAATGTCCAACGCGATCTCTAGGTATAAGACGTAGTTCTGAACCATGCTTCAAGAAAACATTACCCGCAGTCTGTTGAGGACTAATGCCAATTCCATCATCAGTGATAATAGCACTGGTAGCTGCAGGAACTTTAAACTCTTCGGCAGCAAATTTCAGTACTGCTGTAAAAGGGGTGCCCTCGGGAACACTTAGAACTTTGAAGGGTAATTTGGGATCGGAAGTTAAAGTAATTTTAAATGTTACTTTAGACATGTTAAATGCTGGTTTATTTTGTTGTTGTTAATAGAAGATTTATAATATTCTTCAGTCAGCACCTGAAATGTTAGTGACGTGGTCAGTTTACAGGTTTTGGTAAGCAGCAATTTAAACAACTTACGTTTTCAAGAGTTCAGCTAAACTACGGCTGCAAATAATTTGATCACTTTTATTAGTTCCTCTTTTATATCCCAGGGAATGAAGAGGGAGTTTTTAACTGAATAAATAAAAATATTTGTCTTGTCCTATTGAAAGTCTTCCACCATATGAGTGTGCTGCAGTGTATGTTAACAATTGTGAATTAATTCATATGCATCTACTGCCATTTGACATGTTTTTATTTGGTGACGTTTAAAATGTCAAATGCTTAATTTACCCATTAAGCCTAGTACTGAGTTCGTCTTTTCGCCCGAACAACTGTTAAACGCGTTATAAAAAAGAAATGGTGAGGAAGAAAATGCGGAAACATTCCGTTGGTACTAAGTTCTTTCAGCGAAATAGTAGCGACATGTGCTACGTCAATACAATTTTCGCTTTATTTAATTGCAAATGTAATTAAATGCTCGAGAAATGATCACTAAACAACTCTGATTCAATGCTGTTGTCTTTTTTGTGTGTTGTTGTTTGATTTTTGTTTGTGTTATAAGGGTGTACTATGTTCGCTTTTAGCGAAATCTTTTCATGATTACTTTTTTAAATAATTGATTTTGAAGCAAAAGGACATGCTAATTTCATTCAAAAGGACGTTCTTTCATTACTAATGAAAAAAATTTTTCAAAAGTATTTTGTTATCATTGAGATCTTATTAGTGTTTCACAAAAGTAGCCGTGAAAAAGATGTTTTTTCACAGGTGAAAAACAAACAAAGTACCAGCCAATAGCGAAGAATGGAGTGTCGGATTTCGCAATAATTTAATAGCCATTTTCTCTGCGAATGAATTCAGTATTAGGCTTTATTTTGTATGGAGAAAAATGACACTAAACGGCTTGGCTTATCTCCATCTATTGCCGCCACTTACTAAAGACATTGTTGGTATGCGTGTAAAATAGAAAACAAATGAACATATGGTGTTATCATTTAATTGAAATGACAGTGCTAAAAGGAAAAGAAGATATTTATCCAATGATTAAGCATTGTGGAATGCCGAAAAATTAAAAAAAAAAAACATTACAAATATCAACTTGTATTGTGGTTATTTGATTTCTTCGGATGAGTGTTAGTGTTGATCAACGTTAAAATACAAAACATTTAGTGGAAAGAGTGATTTATTTGACCATAAGCTAGCGAATCCGCTAGATTAATAAATAAAACAACGCAGCCTAGGTAAATTTATAAGAGGTACATTCACTAGCCCAGCTAATGGAATTTTTCCAATTTCAGAGTTGTATCCAAATCTCATTTGAACGTCAAATGTTTTGTTTGAATTTAAAATGTTTCTCACAATTTTTTGCCAAGCGATCAGGCGACATACAATTTTTTTAATTTTTGGTTGTACTAAGCATTGAGGATGTCAACTTGTTCTCTTTTCACATTTATTCTTTGTTTACGTTTTCTCCTATTTGTATTTTTGCAAGTGACCTAACCTTCTTTTAGTGAATCCTGGAAAAATATATTTAATCCAAACAAAGCATTTTTAATGGGATTTGGGTACAACTCTGAAATTGAAAAAATTCCATCAGCTGGGCTAGTGAATTTACCTTGTATGAATCTGCCTATCTATCTCAGTTATTTGTGTAGTATTTCAAAAAAATAATCGCGAAAACATGGGGTATCAATAGTGAAAAATGAACATAGTACCAGTCATTATGATGTTTATTTATAATTTTAACGTTTATAATGATAAATCTTTTAATCTTGTAGTTGCTACACATATAATGCAAACAAAACGTAAATGGTCCATTTGACAATAAACAGAAATTTGACTACAAAAACTTGACAGTCTAGTGAGAATTTTCGCCACCATTGTATAGTTGTTGTTGTGGGCAGTGGCTTTACCTTTTTAATTCTACCCAGCTGTCAAATACATTGTAACCATTCACAATAGTTATGATGTCAGATTTATTAATTGCGATTGTTTGATTGTTTTTATTTTGCATATCTTGTTTGTAAATTTAGAAAAATGCTCCACCACAGCCTAAAAAGACAAATAATCGAATTGTTACAAATCCGCGTATAAAAGCATCGGATGCATTTAGAGATTCATATTTGGAATTTGTTCGTGAAGCCGTGGGAGAGGATCTAACATTTCCGGCGGAAAATTGCTTTACCGAAATAACAGAACAAGACGACACTTCATCAACGGTATTATCCACAAATAGTAGTGAACCACTAATAAGTGCAAGGAAACGCAAAGCTTCCAGAGGGAAACTACCAAAGCCAAAGAGAAGGCCACCACGTTCGGTTACAATTAATGTAAACTACGTTTTTGGAGGATCGGCTAACAATATATTAAACGTTTCCTCGTCGCCGGTCTCTGCAAATACGAGTTACAATCATAGTGCGACATTATTAACCAATGAAACAGAAAACGCAGATTCAACTCTTAATGAGACTGCCAACACTTCTGTTGGTATTTTGAGCCCTAGTATAAATAATAGTAATAACAACCAAACACCAGTTGTGACTTACAACTTTGATTTAACAACAAAAACACTGCAGTGCGTTCCCCTAACGCCTGTGACCTCTTTAAATCAAAATACACATTTACCTACATCTGCGAATACAGTCAACGTTGTTGACAGTGTGGAAAACTCTCCCCAACTTGCAACAAGAGCTGAAAACGTTGTATCCTCCTCTCCTGAAGCCACCTTTACATTTCCAGTGGAGAGGGTGCCGACCACTCAAATTGTTGCTACAAACTCGGCTGAAACTATACAACGAAACGATGGATTAGTTGAAAGTGTGACATGCTCTACTCAAGCAATCCCAATATCAGCTGTCGAAAGTGCAGAATCCACTCCTCAACTTGATGCCAACTACGCAGTTGAAATTTTACAAGAACCTGAACAAACTATATGTTGTGCTTCCACTCCGCAAGAGGATTCCATCTGGCCCACAGCAACTGTCAACGAAATAACGTATTCCCAGTCGCAAAGAGCAAACACGAATAATAATAGTCACGGTAATAGTAATACCAGAAGAAAGATACATCGTGTCGCAAAGATAAATACACCCATATTGCTCAATATAACGAAGCTAAACAAAAATATTTCTAAAAAGGCATTGGCATATCGAGAAAAACGAAAAGTTAAACAACGGTGCGAAGATTTAATTATTGCATATGGACTCTACTTGGAAACTTTGCAAGTCCATTATAAGCATTCGCCATTGGTTCAACACTTCTATCGAAGATTTAAAGCTTTGGAACTGTACACCAACCTGTTGAAATCGTTAAAGATGATGTGTAATAAAAATAACGCGTCTTCCTCATCGCCAAATACAAATAGCTCCAGCCCTGGTGGATTGAAGCGTTCTCGCAATGCTCATGGTGATGACGAAAGCAGCCCCTCCTCACAACGCATGGCCAGAAAGATAAACAGACAGGAGGAAAATTTCAGGCACATGTTGTTGCCGGATAATCCAGACGAAACTAACCGCAAAGATGCCAGTAAATACCAAATGCACCTTGGCGACATTTAATTAATTTTATTAACCTGTTGTTTTTTTCACAGTTTATGCTTTCAATTTTTATGAAAAAGTGGAAGAAGCATTTAGATCATCCAACAGGCCAGATGACTGCAAAAAGTTCAATTCGATTCTGAAAACTTTCGATCCTAAAAAGGACAAAGTATCAGATTTGTATCATGTAAGAACTCTAATTTTTAAAACACAATGCTATGTAACTTCATTTTTTTTTTAATTTAGAAATTAGAAGCACTTTTTCTTCCTGACCACCCAGAGCTTGCTCAGGTATTTCTAACATTTTTATTGCCATCTGAAGCTGCGGAAATTGGCAAATTTTTCGAACACTTCATGATAACCAACATGACAACATTTATTAATAAACTGAACATCTATTTTAACAAACAACCCGCCCAAATAAGAAAGATTTACAACTGCCTCAACGAGCTGGCAGAAGATCCTGATGTGACCATGAAAAAAATCGAAGCAAGAATTGTGCCCCTGCTAAAGGGCAATCAGTTCTTGATAGATTGGTTCATGCAACAATTCCCCAAGAGTACTCCACCTGAGAGGTGAGTAGTTTAAAGTAAAGAGTAAAAAACTTCTAATAATCACTTGAATTAAAGGCTATTTTCGACACCAGAGCATGTATTGAATCTGAAAGAACAACAATCGAATCGTACTAGCGAGCACGTAGAAACCATAACCGATGTCATAGACTCACCAACTCATAAGGTCCCCTCACAACCAACGTGCCAGTTAAGAGTAAGTAGTCTTGCGATAAAACTGAATGGCTAAAATGTTTCAATTGGTTCTTATCGTTCTCATGCAGTATATAAATGGGCGAATTTTCTATGGTTCAAAGATGTTATTACCCGCAAAATTATCTTTCATGGCCGCTTCCTTTAAAGACAATCGCAGCAATTCTCAAATTTCCCTACCACCCAAACAACAAACAACGTCGGGTTGTGTTCATGCCATAAGGGAGCATGGAGAAAAATGTCTGCAGTCTACCACAGACATGACATCATTTACCACCACACATACAGAGACGAGCGATGACCAAGACAAGTCTGAGGAAGAAGATGTTTCAAAAGTTTTGGTAATAGACACCACGGCTGAAGAAGACGATAGTTGCTCCTCAATTGAATTATGTGACGAAAATACATTAAAGGCTCATGCCTTGAGACTGAATCCCTCATACTATGGATCTACATGCTACTCAGCCAATGCCACAAGTACCCCAAATTTAAATAGCAGTTTTCAGGGTCACCACCCCAATGCAAAAAAGGTTTCACTGAATTTCAATGACGAATCAGGCGGCGGGGCCGCAACCGGTGCTGGAAAAACCTCTCCGCGCAAAAACTCAAACCAAAATCAGCACTCCACCAATTCCGCATCCAACTCAAATTGCCAGCTGCTACAAAACGTTCGAGAGAAACGCAAATCGCCGAGTAAGAAAACAAAATCCCCGCTGAACAACACCACAGGAAGGTCCGTGCGCTCGTACAACCAACCCATGGTGGTAATACATGAAAACAGCACAGCCATACAATGCGCTAAACGCCTCAAGTCACTTGTGGAGTCTTCTTCAGATGAACATATGCCAGAAGAACCACCTGATTCCAAAGAACACGTTCATATTGTGGCAAAAACAAAGCAAAACTCAAAGACCTCCACTACCACTTCTGCACAACAAGCTGAATGTGTCAAACAGGAGAACTCAGACGATCTGGAATTTTTGCCTGAAAGTGCTTCCATTACACGAAGCCCATTTCCTGCCCTAAAAATGGATACTGACTCTGAGGACGCTGCCACTACATCTAAGACTCCGTCTAGAGTTGATAGCGATGAGGACTGTAAAATAGATATAGTGGCAAATCTGGTGACAAATCCAGTGAAATCGAGTGACTCCACTGCTGCCCGCTTGCCTCTGAATTCTGCATGGACCAGAGAGGAGGATAAGGCGATATTAATCGAAATGAAAATCGGTTCTTCAAATAGAGAGGAACTTTATATACGCATAGCTGAGAAGCTGCCACAAAGAACAATATGCGAAATAAAAGCAAGGCATCAATTCTTAATGGATTTTCTGTCAAAGTTGCAGGGAAAGTAAAAGGTAAACTACTGATATCGGATTCAGAAAGCCGAATTTTGTAAATATTAAATAAGTTTTTGAAAAACGTTTTTTACTTTTTTTTGTTTTGCCATAAGAAAACGCTTTTATGTTTGTGAATTTCACAATTGTCCCTTGACAAGTTATAACTTTTCTGGTTAATTGTTTTCAGATATCTTTTCAATGAATTTGATAAAAAATAAAAAAAGATGTTGCCACTAGATCACATTTCTCTTCGGTTTGAAAAGGTAAGCTGGTTGTTTCGTTATTATTTCTGAGGTGGATGTTGTTCGCCCTCAAGCGGCCATTTTGTGAATTTCGTTGAACGTTTTAAACTTGTGGTTTCTTTTTGGGCATATTTTTGCAACCAGGAATGTTTGTTTTTATTTATTCTGATTATAGACCTGGTTCATTTTCTACACTCTAATAGAACTTTGGTTCGTATCTTACATGAAAACTATTAATCATACATTGTTGCTATTCAATTTGACGGATGAAATGCTCATAATCTCATCGTCGCCTCCCTCATTTGTCTCGTCATCTTCTTCGGCATCGTCGTTAACAATATCATCTAAATTCGGTGTTTTTATACGATTGCGTATTATAATATCACGTTCGGCTGGTGTCTCCAAATGCAAGGGATTTGTTACAATTTCACACTCATCCATGTCTCGGCCCTGTAAGCCAAGTGTCAAATTTACTTTGGAATGATGTCCAGTTAGCTCACAAGGCCCGGAGGCTAAGTTGCCGCCTACGGTGCGAGTAGCCGAAACAGGTGGAGGTTTTAAACGCGACGGATCAAGTAGTGAAGGAATTTTATTCGATTTCTTAGGTGTGCGGGCGGGAGAACTTCTACGAGAACTATGGAATTCCTTCAGCTGTTTGGCTCTGAAATAATAACATGATAAATATTCAATTTTTATGGGATTTTTACAATAACACTTACGCTTCGATAAGTTTCAGCAAAATTCTGTGATATTCTTTATATTCTTCTCTGCCGAATTCATTAGGATCGTGCCGAGCACGTTCATACATATCGCAAAACTGATGAATCATGCGTTGTCCACTACCATTGAGGCAGGATGACAGTGTGGTCAATAGAAATGCCCTCAGATTATCATATGCATGACGTGTTGCACCATCACATTCAGCAATTTCACGTTCTGAAAAAAACAAGCATTAGGTTTTGTGTTTCTTAACGAACTTGGGGCATACCTAATATCTTCACATCGTCCACTGCCTGCATACGATAATAATATGTGGGCAAGGGTTTGTCACACTGCAGTATATATTTGTCATCGTTCCATAATAGTTTTGGTTCTTGAGCAATTTTCTGAATACAGTCCAAACGACGTTCAATTTCCCGCCTTAAGGCCTGAAAGAAAAAAATCAGTTATTTGTAACCGAGACATACCAAATCAAGATTTTTTAGTTTGATTTCTAAAGATCAATATAATGCCTTTAGCGATAGGATTGGCAGATATGTAAGATGTTTTTTCCACATTGTTTGTGCATACCTTCTTTGCATCATTTCCCACTGGCACATGGGGACCTCTTCTGCTCCTTAAGGTGAAACGCATTATTTGGCGTTTGGCAAATATGAAAAGCATTACAAAGGTCAATACTCCACCACCTATGATAATAATGATCATAACACCGGACAGTTGCTCCATTTTGTTGCTTTGGTCTCGTACAACACTTTTTGTGACTGGCAAGGGTGGAGTTTTGAACAGAGCCCCAGTTTTATCGTTTTCTTTCAATCGCAACCAAGACAGACTCTCCGTAGACATGTGTAAAATATGTTTTCGCCTTCAGCTGAGATAATATTAAGTATTTCTTTTATTTTGCAATTTTTTTTTTCAATACTATTAATTACATTGTATTGTTTGGCTATTTTTTCGCTCAGCTGTTTGTTTGCCAGAGTATAGAGTTGCCAGGACACGATTAATTATTTTATAATGATATCTAGTGAAATGGGCTTCATATGGGACCATCACATATATTGACAAAAAATATATTAGTTTTAAGGTGGAGATACATACCTAGCGCTGCACTTATGCGTGCTTGTCAGAAGAAATTAAGTTTGGTTTGTACTGTGTGAGTAACACAGTAAATGAACGCATGTAACTGACGGAATAAGTTAACGAACTCTCAACTTTGAATTAGAATATGTTTACTGCTCAAAAATAGTTTTGCAGATCGTAAACTAGGGAAATTATATTATTAAAATCATATTTAACCACATCATTGCCAATTTTCATTGAAATTAACATTGGAAATAAGCTGATTTTTAGAAAGAATTCGCGGCTAAAGGTGCATGGTATGCAAGCGAGCACATTAGATTGCTCAAGTACGCATGAGTGCTGCGCATGGTATGTAACTTCACCTTTAGATCACAATTCACTGAATAAGGTTAAGCCAAGTGATCAGCCAACATATAATTTTTTTACTTTTTTGCAGCACTTGGCATTGAGGATGTCAACATGTTCTCTTTTAATATTGATTCTTTGTTTTTCGTTTTCTCCTATTTTACATCCTTAATGATGTTCATGGTACCTATCCACTTTATGTTTTCGCAAGTGACCCAAGGCGGTTTTAAAAAGGTGGTCTCTCGCGAACAGCTGTTCGCAGCCGGCCAGGCTTGACGGTATTATGATGTCCGATTTTTGTTGATGTACCGTTTTTGGTAAAAGCTGTTATCAAACGTACACACGATGAGTACGATCAAGATGTGCCGTCTAAAGGGGCCATTAGATTTAGATCAGCGATGTCCAAAATGAAAATGTGACAGTATGTGTGAAATATGCTCTTTAAGTATTTTTAATTCTCTCAGTATGTAGGAAATCATTTTTTGCGCAGGATGATTTGTGTGTTTGCAAAAATAAACATAAAATAAAACAACTTAAATACCTTTTTATACCTAACAAGTGTTTAGTCTATAAAAAAAATCAATGTTTTTGAAACAGAAAATGATGCATGTTCATACGTTGCTGAAATATACGGGCAAGACACTTTATAAGGCGCACCACCAATTTCAGTGACATTTGTACCTAGACTTGGTTTGATCCAATGAATCAGGATTCCATCAGGATGGATGTTAACGGTGCAACAGTTGGAAACGAACACGCAAAAAAATTTTAAAGTGAGATCCAGGAACGATATATGAAATCTGCAATCCCTCCAAACCCAATCAAAGTAAGTATAATATAATAGGGATTGTGGGAATCCTTTGTCATTAATCGCACTTCAGATACATGTTACTTCAAACTTAGGGAAAAATAAGAAAAGGAAGGGCACTATAGAAATCGACCTGCAACTTGGCAAATATGAACAGATTTTATATACCCTCCACCATAGGATGGGGTATACTTATTTCGTCATTCTGTTTGTCACACCACGAAATATGCGTCTGGCACCCCATAAAGTAGACATATTCTTGTCGATCTAGCCGAACATATTTTAAGTCGATCTAGCCTTGCCCTTGTCCGTCTGTCAGTCGAAATCACCCTAACTTTCGAAGGAGTAAATCTACCCGCTTGAAATTTTGTACAAATACTTTTTATTAGTGTAGATCGGTTGGGATTGTAAATGGACCAAATAGGTCCATGTTTTGATATTGCTGCCATATAAACCGATCTTGGGTCTTGACTTCTTGAGCCTCTAGAGGGCATAATTCTCGTCCGATTGGAATGAAGTTTTGCACGCTGTGTTTTGGTATAACTTCCAACAACTGTGCTATGTATGGTTTAAATCGGTCCATAACCTGATATAACTGTCATATAAACCGATCTGAGTCTTGACTTCTTCAGCTACTAGAGGGCGCAATTCTTGTCCGATATGGCTGTAATTTTGCATGATGTGTTTTGTAAGGACTTCCAACTACTGCGCTAAGTATGGCACAATTTGGTACATAACCTGGTATAGCTGCCATATAAACCGATTTGTGATCTTGATTTCTTGAACCTCTAGAGGGCGCAATTCTCACCCGATTTGTCAGAAATTTTATTCGACGGCTTCTCTCATTACTTTCAACATACGTGTCCAATATGGTCTGAATCGATCAATAGCTTGGCACAGCTCCCATATAAATCGATCTCCCGATTTTGATTCTTGAGCCCCTACATGCCGCAATTCTTATACGAATGGAATGAAATATTACACAATGAATTCTACAATGTTCAGCATTCAATTCATTTATGGTCCGAATCGGACTATAACTTGTTTTATTTTATCCTCAAGAACTCAACAAATGCGATCTATGGTGGAGGGTATATAAGATTCAGCCCTGCCGAACTTAGCACGCTTTTACTTGTTACTCGTCCTTTTTCACAACCACGAGACAATCCCATGGCAGCCGGTTGTACGTACCGGATTGGCCCGATGGAGTTCCTCATCGGCAAGGGCTGCCGCCACAGTTTATGACGCACTGTTACACCAACAATTTATACATTAATTAATACATTATTTTTTATTTTTTTTAAGAATTATGTATTACTAATTATTTTGAGTCTATAACAAACGTGGGGTTATCAAAGGCTACTCTCATTTGTGCGGGCGTTATTGTTGAGATTTCAATGTCACATTGATTTCTGTTATTCTCACTTCCCATTATCTCCTCATCTTGCCAATCTACCTCAATTGCATTGGCACAAAGTTCATTGTTGCACGGTATGGGTTTCTCACACTGTTCCTTTCCTTTGGTCTGGAAGAATCTTAGTGTTCCACAGTAATTGGCTAGGTAGGTAATGCCCATATATTTGAAACATACATCCGAGACTCCCTTAAGGCAATCGAAAAATTCTGGCATAAACGAAGGGTTTATAACGGCATAAACAATGATGTTCATGGAAAGTTGTATGGCATTCAGAGTAATACAAATAACTTCTAGCTGTTGCATGGTTTTAAAGTCAACCTTGGTTACATCACCGCCATAGAGCAGATTAACAGCACATTTTCTTGATGTTAAATGCGCTGGCAGTTCACCAACCAGATATAACGTTATAACTATCAGAATCGTTATGGTCAACTTCATTTGATGTTTGTAGCGGTTCTTTGTTGTCTTCGAGTAGTTTGAATTTTTGCATTTCTTACTTTTTTTGGTCCACCTGCAAAAGGCTATTAGTATTGCTGTATTGCCGACCATAAGGAAAATCGCTGGTAGTAGGGTCAGAAGAACAAATGTCAGCCAGTTGTGCACCATGTAATATCTGAAAGTAGTAAAATTTGGGGGTTAATGAAATCACATTTTCGAGGTGGTTTAAATGTCAATCCTATTATACACAATAAAGTAATAGTTGCTAATTTTCGACTGTATAAAGACCTTACAAGACCATGGTAATCAGTTTGGCTCCTTTTGTTGGCATTCGGGAAGTGATTCCTGTATCGTATAAGAATTGATCCCACTGCCTGAATGTCTCTATTGCCTTTTTATTTAGTCATATTGTAGACGAAAGTAGAACGAGAGTTTTATTGCAGAGGTCTTGATGTTACTTTAGTTATTTTTTGAAATAAAAAACTGTGATTGTTTCAATAGGATATTTCAGCGGGGAAGCCATAGCCCCTCGAAACTTTTTTTTCCAAAACAACTACATTTCTACACTCTTATAATCTTATCCTAGCGTGACTAAATACCCTTAATTCGGAATGGCCTAGTCTTCAGTAATTTACGTAGTGTGTGATTATGCGCTTAATCAATAATCGCAAATTAATGAAGGATACTGTGTGGGGTTGGCTATTGGTATCATTCCTCGCTCGCTGCGTTTATTTTACATGACTCCACCAAAGGTCGTTATCTTATCGCGTCAATCAACGTAATTTATAACGGTAGTAATATAAATAACAAATCAGTTGATATCAAATACACATGTATCACTCGCTCATTTTCATAGAAGGCGATTGCTACATATCCGGCAGGCAGGCAGGCAGGCAGTCATGCATTTGACAGATGTTACTTACTTGGAAAAATAGAACGGCGTTGTCTCAAAGGACCCATCATCATTGACCACAAATACAAAGAAATATGGCATATTAATCGCAATTGCTATAAGTATTGCGGCAACTATCATGTGTCGGGCTACAATGCGCCTGCAAAATGCTGGTGTACCATTCCCCATGCGTCGCAAGTAAATGAAACGATCCAGACTAACACAGGCCAATATTAAATTGGCAGCCCCGGTGCTTATACCAAAAAGTGGAGTTTGCCATTGAAAATCGTAGGCCATCCAGAAATTGCTGGAGTAGAAGAAGCTCCGCGAAAATGCTGTCAATGTGATAAGCATACATGAGACGCAATCTAACCATGACAAAGCAGCCAAATACGAAAAGGCGGAGGGTGTCATTTTGGGTCTCATAAAGACCATTGCATTGATAAAATTCGCACAGAGCCCAAAAAAGGCCAGCGAAGGCACCACAAATGCATATATCACAAAATCAACAGCAGACAGTTCTCCTCTCCTCCAAACACATTCGACATTCTCATCAGATTCCTTAGATAACGAGGAATCCGGAGATATAGACGATAATAGAACAGCTGTTAACGAAGTTGTTATGGTTGTTGTGGCAAATGTCTTTGTACTTTCGATACATTGCATATTTTGGATGGAACTTCGCGTGTTAAGGTCTATCAATCAACTGTTTTGCCATGGTTCATTGACGGATTGCCGCTGCACCTGTTGCTTCTTCTCGGTGTTTTTATTGCTGATTATCATATTTGTTTATCTATCAATAAAATTATCTGTGGCAATATGATAATAACCGGCTGACCAGGCACACAGAAGATATAAGGGCATGGTGATATGTATCGAGTGAAAGTTACCAGGGTAAGTGATAACGAAACGTTTGTTTACCTAAATCAGCAAAACAGAGTAATAGTTTGCTGGAATTCTGAGAGAAAAAAATCATTATATTTGGAAAAAAATGCAAGTCATTTTGCGATATAACCACTACAACCTTATAGAACAGGGGTTTCTCCTGACGATAATGAGCCTTATTGTAACATGACAACTGAAATTAAATAGCGTGTCGTATAACTACATCGCCTAGATAGAAGTTTTTACAAAGCTGAAGCACTCATAAATGTTGTTAGTGATAGACTCCGTCATTTGTGACGAATATATTTCATTTGCAATATTTTATTTTAGTTGATTGTCCAGTTGTTTTTGGGCCATTGAATTGATTTACAAATAACTAATAACGCGAAACATTTGTGAAATGTCCATAAAGAGAATGAAAATGTTGTTGTTGTTGTAGCCACATACTTGCATGTGGTGTCAACGATTCTTGACAAATTCTCTTCGGGAGTAAGGTTTCGCTGGGGGAAAGCGAAAGGAAATAAATTCCCTTAAGCTGCCCATTGAACATTTACAGTTAGTTAGTCTGTGATAGTCGACAATATTTATCCTAACTTGATTTTTAATGACTTTAGGGAATTAAAATTCGTATGTTTTTTGGATTTGAATTGAAATGGCAGAGTACGTCTCCATATGCCAGGTTGTACTACCGAAATACAACCTGTACAACAATATACAATTATAACTCTGCTCTGAGTATTACGATGACTAAGCACCGAGCTCCAAAACGTACGCTTTAGACAAATTCTAAATGCAAAGTGAGTGTTTGAATGCTAAAATTTCCCGCTAGACTATCCTCCCTATGGATTTGCTATCAGCAATTGATAATTCACACTTCTCTCGTTTCCGGTAAAAATCGATTGTCTGTGGCCGATAGTCATGTTCATTATGGATTATCGATAGCACGGCGGTGGTCGATAACGCGATATGGCAGCAGCTGAGCACTTATTAGGTGTATTCGTGTACTCAAAAATTTGCAAATTTGTACAATTTGTTGCTGAAAATCGTTCGCGTTCTTTATATGCCAGCAGAAGAGAGTGTGAGAGAGAGGAATAGTTTGGTAATTGAGAGAGAGAGTAGAGAGTTTTATCCCAGTAGATTATTTGCAGCATTGAACATCAAATGCAAATTTGAACATGAACATTCCATTGAGAAACATCGGGCAAACTTCTCACATATAAATGAGTGCTGTCTGTTTCAAGATTTAGCTCAATGATAAGGGACCAAGGAGGATTTAAAAAGGTGGTTTCACGCGAACAACTGTTAACAGCCGGCCGGGATTGACGGTATTAAGATGTTGCTCTACGTGAAAAGGTGTCATCAAAGTTAAATATTGTTTATCGTTTGAGCGTTGCTTTTGTGGAATTTGTTTTTAGAGTTGCGTTTTTCAGCGCAGCGCTCAGAAACAAAGTTAAACCCAAGGTATATCATTCACAAGTAGTGGCAGTTGCCCAACAACAAAATATTGGGTGCACTATTTGTCAAAATCAGGCTTAAAATCTAAATAAATTTGGATACAACTCTGAAATTGGTAAATTTTATCAGCAGGGCTTATGACTAGAGCTTAAAATATATCAATAATCGCAACATTCCATGTTATCGATTTAACAATTAATATTGATAGTATCGATACTAACGTGAATTTCCCATCACGTATACTTTAAACGAAAATGAGAAGTAAAAATCAGATCGATTTATATAGATGCAATATCAATGCATAGACCAAATAAAACCAAGGTTAATAAAGTCAGTTGGAAGTCATGAGAGAAATCATTGTACAATATGTTAGCCTAATCGGATGAAAATTGCGCCCTCTGTAGGCGGAATGTATCTTAAAGGATGCATTCATTGTCGGATTGCTTATTTTTGTTTAATGTTGCAAAAAAATTAACTTTTGCAAAAGTATCCATCGGAAAAATATCAATCGATATTCAGTAAAAAAAATTAAATATCGATAGTGCCATCGATACTTTGCCAGCTCTACTTATGACGATACCTACTCAAATCTACCTAGAGCTCAACACGCTCATACAGTTTTGGCCTTTAATCTCCAGTAAATGGTTACTGGAAGAGTACGCGAACAGACCTATTGTGAATGGCTGATTGCCAGTCGCGTCATCCCTAAAACAATGTTTTGATTTTTTCTCATCCTGTTAAAAAAAGTAGTGAATTTATGAAAATTATAAAAAAATGAAACTTAGCACAAACATCAATCAGTTATGGCATAAAAGGAAAACGAATAGCGATGAGAATTGGTGCACCTACCTTTTCTTTGCAGTTCTGCGCATTGTGCTGGTCTTCATTGGTTCTGGATATGTGCATCCTGATGAATTTTTCCAAACTATTGAAGTGATGAATGGTATGATTATTTCCCTACGCCATTTAAGCATAACTCATAGTTACTTACCTACTTTCCAGGAGACCATTTTCGTTTGGAACATGTTCGAACGTGGGAATTCAACAACACAATGCCGGTACGCAGCATTACACTCCCTTTTTTACTTCTTAGAGTTCCCTGGAGCTTTCTAGAATTTGCAGCTCTGTATATGAGAGAGTTCTTAAACATAGAAATTCTATGCAGCTACACATATTTGGTGTTTCCCCGTTTGATATATTGCATTATATCGTTTGCCAATGATTGGGCCTTGTACCGGGTGTGCAGTCTATACAGTCTAAGGTATGAAATTCGTCTTTTGGCATTAAGCAGTAGTTGGGTCATGTTGGTATTTGGCACTCGCACCTTTTCCAACTCCATAGAGATGGCATTGTGTTCTCTGCTTTTGTATTTTGTGGCCGAATGCATGATTGCCACTAACACCATTGTGTACAAGAAGGAATTTCTTGAGGAGAAATATGACAAAGCCACATCTATAGGTGAACGTGTTAAAATATGGAAACTTAAAAATGCTTTGCCAACTCATAACTTTAATAAGATTTTCGCCATGTCCACATTGTGCGTAGTGGGCATTTTCAATCGCCCAACATTTTTGTTATTTGGAGCTCCCATGGTTTTCTATTGGCTACTAAGGGGCATGGGCACAAAAAGTGTAACATTTACAGACTTTCATTTAAGAATGTTGCTGTTCTGTTTGAGTGCTGTTCCCTCTATATTGGTATTTGTATTGTGTGATTCCCTGTACTATAAATATTTGACTTCTGGTGAAATTATGACCAAGGCAGTGGGCATAGACAACTTTGTGTTTACTCCTTGGAATTTTATCAAATATAATCTAGATTCGAAAAATACAGCAGAGCATGGATTGCACCCCAAGTATATACATTTGCTGGTTAATGTTCCCTTGCTGTATGGCGTTCTGGGTGCTATAGCCCTTGTTTCATTTGGCCAACTAATGATACGTTTCTTCCGCGCTGAATATCAGGGTCTGCCCAGAGCCCAAAGTATTGTGGGCCTTATGTCCGCCTCCATATTTGTACCGCTCTTCTTTTTGTCACTGATCAATCACCAGGAAGCAAGATTCCTGCTTCCGCTGACATATCCCATTATCTTGTTGCATGGTCCGAAACTTTTGACAGGATTTTGTGCCCAGTATCCCTTTCGAATGGAGCATGCCTGGTTGAAAGTGTTGTATGAAAAAATTCTTTGTACAAAAGCTTCGGCAATTTATGTGCTCAAAATTTGGTACTTTGCTAATATAGCACTGACTGTTTTCTATGGCTTTGTTCACCAGGCCGGTGTTATTCCCATGACCCAACATTTTGAGCAGATGGTGAAACTTAAGGCAGCTGATCAAAATATTCACCTGATAACCTCACATACCTATATGTTCCCACTGTCTTTTGTAAATATTCCAAGCACTCAAGTAGTTCATCTTAATACCCGGACTGGGCAAAGGTATAGGAAACGCAAGGATTTCTATCTATACGAATACGGAGGCCTCGATATGTCACAGCTAATTGCTCGCATTAGACTTATAACGTCTCATTGCGAGCTTAAGAAGGAAACGAAAAATTTTAAATATCGCCTATTTCTGGCCATACCCTCGTCACTAACGGACGACCTTAATTTGGCATTGGTGCAAAACAATGCCACTTACTTACATTATGAGCTCAGACGTGTGTTCTACCCACATTTGTCCACCGAAGCTTTGCCTCAATTTCTGGGTAGGCATCCGGGCATAGTTGATCCGCCTCATTGGTCAGAAGATGATTTTCAAGGCACTTGTCTCCTGGAGCAAACTCCCGAACTCAGTTTCAGTTATGTCAGCAAACAGTTCTCGTCGTTTGTCCATCAATTCGGTTTGGCCTTGTACGAGTTTGAGCTTAAGCGAAATGTACCAAAAAGTAAACGCACCCTCACCAACTCCAAATGTTATACTTAGTTAATTTAAATGAAATTATTAATTAGTTTTTAATGTTGTAACCAAAGATAGGCTAAGCTACTCGATCAAACAAATTGTTTGTTGAATTTACTACATGAAACATTCCTGTAAACACCACGATAACCTTTAATTTTTTTTACTCATAACTATTAGGTCCCTTCTATTTTCTCTTTATACACTAAATATGCTTTTTATAATAAAAAAAATCATTGATCTTTGAAATTTGGAAAAAATTGAAGCAACAGCCATCGCCAACATAAACGTGCATCACATTTTTGTTCTCAATAAAAATATAAAATGAAAGTTGGCGTTACTTTTCGCAGTATTGGTTGAGGGTTTCTGAATCTACACATGGTGGATATGACTTCCTGTTCCCGGCACGGTATAGTTGTGTGCTCCATACAAGATGGAACTTCCAGGTCCGATCTGTATGGTGTTCTTTGCTGTCACGAGAAGCTTAGTTGCGAGCTACCGGGCGGAGTCGTGGACAATCAGCGGTATCCAGCGTAGAGTCGTGGACAATCACCGGTATTCAGCGTAGAGTCTCAGTGAGAGGTCGGTTGGCACCGGCTCTTGCACAAATACTGAGTGCCTATGATGCTCGATATGATAAGGCGAGTTATTGGCGCCTTTAAATAACCAATGGCCACTCTCAGTTTATTGAGCAAAATTGTGTCAGGTTTGAATCTTATTTCAATGAGTTTTGATCAACAAACAAGACGTTGCATAGTTTACCACTGACCGGAATATTTAGTGATTAGAATCGGTACGTCATGGGCTTTTTGTTTGGCTGTCGGTGTACATCTTCATTACATGTAATGAACAATGTGGCTGAAGCTTCCTATCTTGCTACGATCTAGTTGTCATAGAGGAGATACAATGGTTAAACATTACCGGACATATCACCTTACCTTGGGGAACTCCCCGCTTCACTCTAAGCAGCTGCGTTTCTTATCCCTCAATTCTACAAACGAGCAGGCCACCGCAGCGCAGAGGTGAACTTGTCCGCCTAGGAAGTTAACCGATTGGTTTCGAACCCTGGAACATCAGAAATAGTTTCCAGCGGTGGTTATCCCCTCCCCAGTAGCCGAGTTGGTAGATTGCTCAGATTGCCAGTGCAGGGTCGTGAGTTCGATTCTCACCAGAAGCCTTGGTCTGTCGCTACTGTGGTATCACAATTGACTTAACATTTTTCTAAATGAGTCTGTGAAGGAATTACATTCTTATCTAACCTAATTATTAGGCCCGCTGATTTTCGATGCCAAAATGGTTCAGATCGAAATATATTTGGCCATATAGACCGATCTGCCGATTTTAGGTCTTAGGCCTATAACAGGGACACCCAACATCTGTAAAATCACCATCAGTTGCACTTGATGCCTCCAAATCCGACCCGAATATGGTGTATATCGGACCATATTTACATATATCTTGACGTTCACACTATTTAAGATGTTTTGGAAATTGCAGTTTTTGACGCTCCAGCATAGATGTTGTGATGCATTGTTGTTAAGATTTATTATACCCACCACCGTAGGATAGGGGGTATATTCATTTAGTCATTCCGTTTGCAACACATCGAAATATCAATTTTTGACCCAACAAAGTATATATATTTCGGATCGTCATAAAATTCTAAGACCATTTAACGATGTCCGTCTGTCTGTCCGTCCGTTTGTTGTAATCACTCTACAGCCTTCAAAAATTGAGATATTTCGGTGAAATTTGGCACAGATACGGATTTTTGATGCACCTAGGTTAAGTTCTGGAACGGGCCAAATGGGACCATATTTGGATATAGCTGCTATATAGACCGATCTGCCGATAAAGGGTCTAATACCAATAAATGCTTTATTTTTCATGCGCTTTCGTTGAAATTTGAAACAGTGAGTAGTTTTAGGCTTTTGACATCTGACCCAAATATGGTTTATATCGGACTATATTTATATATAGCTGCCATATATACCAATCTCCCGATTAAGGGTCTAAAGCTCATAAAAGTTTTATTTTTTTAACGATTTCGCTTAAATCTGATACTGTAAGTAATTTTACTCCTCCCAACATAGGACCCAAGTATGGTTCAGATCGGACTATATTTAGATATAGCTGCCATATAGACCGATCTGCCGATAAAGGGTCTGAAGCCCATAAAAGTTTTATTTATTACCTGATTTCGCTGAAATATTAATTTGAAGCAGTGAGTTAATTTAAGGCCTCCCGACATCTGACCCAAATTTGGTTCAGATCGGACTATATTTTGATATAATTACCATATTGAACGATTTGCCGGTTAAGGGTCTGAGCCCATAAAAGCTGCACTTATTACCCGATTTCGCTGACATTTGGAACAGTGAGTTATTTTAAGCTTCCCGACATTTGACCTGAATATGGTTAAGATCGGACTGTATTTAGATAATGCTCTCATACAGACCGATATGCCGTCAGACCCGCCCATAAAAGCTTTAATTATTATCTGATTTCACTCAAATGTGAATCAGAGAGTTGTTCTAACCCTCCCACCTGCTGACCCAGATTTTGTAAAAATCGGACGTTACTTACATAGAGCTGTCATATAGCCCGCTTTGCTGATAAAGGGTCTAAAGAAAATAAAACTTTATTTATTACCCGATTTCGTTGAAATTTGAAATATTGAGTTGTTTAAGCCTCCCAACATCCAACCCAAACATGAATCAGATCGGACTATACAGACTAAATTTGGGTCTTAATCCCCTAAAAAAGCGAATTTATTGCCTAATTTCGGTGAAACTGTTACTTGTATATGAGTTCTCGGGACCTGAATAAAATATGATCGAGACCAGCCCCTGTTTAGATATAACTATGGATATAGTAGTGGAGTTATAATAAAATTGGATGATTATTATATCCTTGGTGGTGACTATTAACATTTCGGCCCAGCTGAACGTTTTTATTTTGCTATTATTCTTGGGAAGCTCAATAAATTGACATTCAAACAACTTGGCCCATCTTTTTCAATACATCACCATTCAGATACATTTCAGATACTTTCATTTGACATTAGACCATAACTTACCAATATCCTTAACTAATGCTTCAAGTGCAGTAGACATAAACTTCGCTTACTATTGGCTTAGTTTAGGATTAGAACAACGAATCACCTCATGTTGCTCTTCTAGTCACGCCACCTGCAAGTTAGGCCTCATTTGGGGTATTCGATCTACTTATAGCGCAGGCACTAAAGGTCTATACTGGACGGAATGATGTATCAAAAAATGCAATGCCCCATCTTCATATTTTGTAAAATGCTGGAGTCCCTGGATTAACTCTTACGACATCTTTCCACCACATTCATGTTCTTCAATCACATTCGGGTTCTTCAATCACATTCGTGTTCTTCAATCACATTCGTGTTCTTCAATCTCATTCGTGTTCTTCAATCACATTCGTGTTCTTCGGGGCTTCCCCAAGTCCTAGCCCCAAAAAAAGAAAAACTTCATATTCGTGTAACTAGCGTCATTTTAGGGAGTGTGCAAAAAAAAAAAAGAATTTTTCGGGTATTGTCTCCTAAACTGATCTTTTTCGACTTCTTTCGTCTTTGGTGGGTCAATTTTATCCTTTACTTTTTTTTACGAGTAAACCTTTTTAAGAATTTAAACACCATTATGATATTTGAAAGATTTTAGTTTATTCACGTTTTAAAGTTGATTTAGGCATTTGTTTTAAATTTTTTTTATATTGTAAATTTGAAATGAGCATTATTACATTTAGATATAATATTTGTTTTGGGTTTTTTTTTTCAATTATTTTTTTAAGTTATTTTTATCTTTTTTGCTATTTGTCAATGTCCTTAATTGTGTGTTGTGATGTTGTATGGGTTTTGAGAGTAATGAAGTTTTAGTTTGGTTTGCTGCTTCTTCTTTTTAAGACTTACATCTATTTTTCGGGTGGTTAAAATTGTTGTTAAGTTCTTAAAACATCGGTCTGCTATGGATATGATAAGAATTTATTTAAATTGTTCGCATTGATTTTTTTGGTTGCTTTTTTAGTTTGAAATTCCGTTAATAATAGTGTGTATAATTAAGTAAATGTTATTCTTGTTGTTGTTACAATATGTTTAAATTACATATTTCAAAATGTTGTTGTTGTTGTTGTTGGTTTCTCAAGCTAATAAAAAAATTGTTTGTTTAATTAAAATTTTTGATAATGAGAAAATGATTTATTTTACTATGCATAAATTTTGAATAATGTTACAATATTCTTTTTTTTTTGTTGTTGTTGCTTTTTGTTTTTAATTCTAACAATTATTAATAAAAAGTGTTAACAATGTTGTTGTTATTACATACTAATAATATTAATAATAAATATGTTATTTTTTCAAAAAAAAAAAAACGAAATCAAAACAAAATCCCATGAAATGTAGAGCGAAAAATTTAGGAGTACTTGTCCGGTTTAAAGTTTTTGTTTTGGTACCCTTAATTTGTTTCTTTTAAATTATAGTTTAAGTTTTTTTTTTGTTAAAGCATACATATATATGCCTGTTTTGTGTGTATATGTATTACCTACTATTTAAAGTTATAGAATATACAAAGTCTATTTAATATACGTTTATAAGATTTTTTTCCATTGGTTTTAGGTTTTTAGTCATAAATTTTAGTTTTTTGCTTTTGTTTTTTGCTAAAAACATACCTTTTTGTTAATTAGAAATATTTAGTTGACTAAATATCAATTTATATATGTGTAGACCTTAGATCTTAATGTTAAGAATCATTATAGGTTGTTTAGGTACTAATGCTCCGAGTTTTCTCTTAATATTTTATATTAAATAGTTTATAAATATAGCTTTGCTACGTAGTTAATAATAATATTATAATAATATGTATGAAGTTTAGTTTTTTTTGGTTTTTTTTTTATATTTTGTATGTATATAAAGTAGTCATAAAATATATATATATGTATGTATTTAGATATAACATTGGTATGTTGTTTTGTCTTGTCATTAGTTTATAACTTATAAATGGAGAATACGAATTTTGTTGTCAGTTATATAAATACATTAAGAATTATGTATTTTTTTGGGGAGTTTAAGAGCTACATTTTCTTTAGATTTTAAATTATACCTGAAGCATATTCATAAATATATATATATATATATTGATTTAAGTTTTGATGGAAATTGTAGTGAACTCATACAATGCATATTCATATAGTACATATGGGTAAAATAGTGAAAAAACAAGATTATGTTATGAATATGATACAGCATTTTTAAATTTAGATTGTCTGGAAAATGTTTTCTTTTTTTTCAATTAGTGTTGTTTTCGCTTGTGTTTCTATTAATTCAATGTTCCATGCAAAGCCTTGTCTAAAATCTTCTATACACAGAAAAACTCAGAAAAAAATCCCATTAATTATTTTTAATTAATAAAAAAACTCAGTTGAAATTTTACCATATTCAATTAAAAAAAATCATGCGAAATATATATAGGAGCCATATATTCCAATCTTAGCCGACGTTAAGTAGAGTAACAAAACAATGCGTACCAAATTTTATGTAGATCGGTCGAAATTTGTTGTTACTACGGCCATATAAGTGCGAATCAGGCGATACATATATACGGAAGCTATATCCACATCTGAACCGATTTTGATGACATCTTGCAGATATGTTAAGATGAGTAACAAAATCAATGCGTACCAAATTTTATGCAGATCAGTTGAAAATTGTAGCTACTATGTGCTTTTAAGTGCAAATCCGGCGATACATATATATGAAAGCTATATCTAAATCTGAACAGATTGTGATGAAATCTCGCAGATATGTTAAGATCAGTTATAAAACAATCCGTGCCACATTTTGGGCAGATCGGTTGAAAATTTTAGTTACTACTGCCATATAAATGTAAATCAGGCGATATTTATATATGGGAGTTATATCCAAATCTGAACCGATTTTGATGACATCTTACAGATATGTTAAGATCAGTAACAAAACAACCCGTGCCAAATTTTATGCAGAACGGTTGAAAATTGTAGTTACTACAGCCATTTAAGTCCAAATTGTGTGATACATATATATGGGAGCTATGTCTAAATCTGAACCGATTTTGATGAAATCGTGCAGATATGTTAAAATCAGCAACAAAACAACCCGTGCCAAATTTTGTGCAGAACGGTTGAAAATTGTAGTTAATACGGCCGTATAAGTGCAAATCAGGCGATACATATATAGGGGAGCTATATATAAATCTGAATCGATTTTGATGAAATCTCGCAGATATGTTAAAATCAGTAACAAAACTTTCGGTGCGAAATATCGTGCAGATCGGTTGAAAATTGTAGCTACTACGGCCTTTTAAGTACAAATCCGGCGATACATATATATGGGAGCTATATCTAAATCTGAACCAATTTTGATGAAACCTTGCAGATTTGTTAAAATCTGTAACGGAACAACCTGTGCCAAATTTTATGCAGATCGGTTGAAAATTGTAATTGAAACTTGCCTCATATTTCGCTGCAAGAAATCTGAAGATATCTGCCACCAAATCTTCAGCCACATTGTTCACTACAAAAACGCGTGAGGTGAATACCGAGCTGACTGTGATGGTCGATGATTCCGACCATCAAGTGTCCAAAAATCCTTGGCGTCACACATTCTCCCCACATGCCACATGTCCCGATTGTAACCCGGGACCACACGATACTCGACTCAGATTCAGATTCCTGTGGACGCAGAGTTCCTGGATATTGACACTCAACTGAATCAAGCAGACGAAAGGTGAAATCAGGTGAAAATTTAGACTTCGAACGACTGAAGAAGTCAATTCCGGCGATCGGTTTATATGGGGGCTATATCTGTTAATAGACCGATTCAAATAATACTTGGCATGGATGACTCAAGTCATAACTCAAGTCTTTGTTCCAAATTTCAGCCAAATCGAATGAAAATTAAGGCTTCTAAAGGCTCGAGCAGTCAAATCCGGAGATCGGTTTATATGTGGGCTATATTTGGTAATGGACCGATTTGGATCATTCTTGACATGTATGTTGAAAGTTATAACTCAAGTCTTTGTTCCAAATTTCAACCTAATCGGATGAAAATTAAGGTTTCTAAAGACTCAAGAAGTCAAATCGAGGGATCAGTTTATATTGGGGCTATATCTGTTGATGGACTGATTCGGATCATGGGTATTGGCATGGATGTTAGAAGTTATAATTCAAGACTTTTTTCTAAATTTTTAGCAAAATTTAATGAGAATTGAGGCGTCTAAGGGCTCAAGAAGTCAAATCGGGGCAACGGTTTATATGGGGGCTATATCCAAATCTGAATCCATATGGCCCATTTGCAATCACCAGTGACCTACATAAATAAGAAGTATCTGTGCAAAATTTCAAAATTACGCGTTCGACCGATATCGTGCTTTCGACATACGGACATGCCGAGATAGACTCAGAATGTCCAGACGATCCAGAATATATATACATTATGGAGGCGAGATCAAAATAACCATCAACTACAATTTTCACCTCTTCATTACTAGCAAATCTTTTTCCATTTTTTTAAGATTGAAAATTAAAATTAATCTGGCGTATAAGGTGTGTGCTAAAGCAAACAGAGCTTTGCCATCGAAATGGTGGCTGACCATTTTTTGCATATTTACACATTAACTGAGATCATATACTACTGAGTGTTCCAATTTAAAAATGCAGAACATATATTTTAGAAGGTTGCAACTTTTCATGAAAGTATTTGCATACTACTACCGCCATCTATATATCAGGTCGACTGCCTTTGGGATTACCCTCGTACATATTAATAACATCAATTTTAGTGTCTCGGAGGATGCTCCGCATGCTTATGAGTTAAGAATTTTGCAGTAGAAGGTCAACGACGGCAGGCCTTAGGGGGATTTTCTGATATACCTTATAGGACTTGGACGTCCATATAGCATACAACGACTGTGTGCTATATGGCCTGTAACGTACATATAGCAGACAACGATGATGTGCTATATTGACATCACATTCCAATCTCCCAATTCAACATCTTCAGGAGATGTAACACATTATGCGTGTGTATCAAAAATTTGCGCAAATTTGCACAAATTGTCGTTCACGTACTTTATTTTTGGAAGTCGTTCGCGTACTTTATTTCCCAGCAGAAGAGAGCGGTACAGTGCGAGAGAGCGGTACAGTGCAAGAAAGCGTTACAGTGCGAGAGAGCGGCACAGTGCAAGAGAGCGAGCACAATATTGAGTGTTTGGTAATTGGGAGATTGCTAATTTCTACTGGATTTTTTTCCCATCAGAAATTTGCTGCATCGAACAGCTGTTTTACGAAATTCAGCTGTTTAATAATTCAAATAAAGAGAAAAATAGTGTAAAGGCTGTTCTTACTCTCCTGCAAATTTTTACTGGAAAAGTACGCGACCAGACCTATTATTGGAATGTGCGTTTTTGTTTAAGTCAAACTGGCTAGTTCAACTTCGAAAAGACGTACCTAATGTTGTTTTAAAGGTTTAAATAGATTTTCAAAAAAACACATAAAATTAATAATAAATTAGCAAAAAAACTAAATTATATAATTAAATTAACTTAGAAATTAAAAAAAAAATAATAAATTTTTTGTAGTTTTTATTGATTCATCGATTATCTTGAATCAATTATAAATTTAATATTTTTTTTAAATCAACAAAATTTTGGGATGGAAATCTTTCTTTTGTTTTTCTGTGTCATTTTTTTTCTGTGTATAGAATAGCTTTTCTTTAAAAAGTTTCTCAATAAGGGACCGTTCACAAGTTACGATTTTTTTGTAATAAATCTTCTCATCATTTAGTGAAAACTATATTGATAAAACCATATAACGATAGTACTCGTTAATTGCCAAAACGTAGTGACCAATCACAAGAGGCTCTAACATCAGAAAACAATAAAAATTCACTAGCTATGTATAAGTATCATTTGTTCAAAGGTAAGCTGTTTTCCAAGTAGATGCAGAGTTTGCCTAAGTTTGCCATTGTAGAGCTAGAAATAATGGCAAAACTTTCTGCATTACAAACCTCTTTGTGGCTACAGTTACAGAATAGATGTGGCTTCTGAAACCTGTTTCAAAAAAATTTAAAGTGTTTCACTGAACTCTTTTTGAAAAGTTAGACACTGGAAAGACTGTGTTCCTTTATGGAGATACTTGCAGTGTCTTATTGTAAAAAGTGATTTTTTAAGAGCTATGAAAAGTTTTTCAAAAAAAAAAACACATAAAATTCAGAAAAATGAAGGAAATCTTTATTTGAATCGATAGTACGGTCCATATAATTTAATGTTCGAAGATTATTTCAGTCAAATGTTGACTGTGACTGCGCCTCAAATGGTCCAATTTTGGCATACTCTTTCCAACATTTCGGCCGGTGTTTCACGAATAAATGCTTCAATGTTGTCCTACAATGCGTCAATTGAAGCGGGCTTGTCTGTTTAGACATGAGCTACATGAGCGTTAAATCGCACGATCTAGGCGGCCAATTGACCAGTCCCGAATGTGAAATAAAATGCTCACCGAACTCGCCTCTCAATAAGTCTATTCTTACGCGTGCTGTGTGGCATGTGGCACCACCTTGTTGAAACTACATATCATGCAAGTCAAGCTCTTGCATTTTGGGCAAAAAAAAGTTTGGATATCATCTCACATCTCTACCATTCACAGTTACGCTACAATTCGCATCATCTTTGAAGAAGTACGGTCCAATGATGCCACCAGCCCATAAACCGCACCAAACTGTGACTTTTTCCGGATGCATTGGAAGCAATCGCAATGCTTCTGGCTGATCTTCAATCCAAAATCTACAATTCTGCTTCTTTACGTACCCATTGCGCAAAAAATGAGCTTCGTCGTGACATGAAAGAAGCGAGCGATGAACTTTTTTAACAGAGCACGAATTTTTATAATAAAATTCAATAATTGCAGGCGTTGTTTGTTTGTAAGACGATTTATGGTTAAATTATAGACCAAACTGAAGATGTGTGTGAGCTGTTTAAACAAGTTAATAACTAAAAAATCACCCTTTAGTTCTATTCAGTGCAAAGTTGGCTAGTTATCGGTATCATGCGAAGACTGGCCTCCCATTTATCGTGATTTCCCTTTATAGAACCAATAAAAAATACATTTAATTTTGAATAAACTCACATAAGTTCCGATTCATACAAATCATCTTAAGCTCCTATTACAAGATCAGACATGTGATATGTAATTTCAAAAATAACTACTCTGGCAGTTGTACACATGGTGTAAACGTACGAAAAATTTAATATGACAAATGGATTTTTGAACAAAAATGTATTTTTCGATTAAATCGAGCTTCCATTTCATCGAACATACATGTAGACACATGTCTAAGAACAATACACATGAGAATACATATTTTCTCACATAACCAACACGCAAGGGAAGTCCTCTATACATGCAGTGCATTGCAATTAGGAAGCTAGGGATTGGAGGGGCGCATAGAGGGAGTAGTGTTTATTGATATTCGTCTTAAATCTCTGAACGTCAATGTCGGTGGGAAAGACATTAGCCGGAAGTCGATTCCACATACGTATGGTTCGGGCGAAAAATAAATTTTCTCGATAATGCATGATTCGGTTCACTAGCCAATCACTTACAAACGGGTGTGAGTTCCTGGCAAGTCTTGTATTCCTGGTGAACATCCTAACGAAAGACGAATATGTTCAATAGAAGCAATAGAGTTGGATATTCTACTGTCCCCAATCAATATCATCGCTTTCCGTTGAACCCGGTCAAGTAGCTGCAAGGATGATTTTGGAGCTCCTGCGCATCTTTGAGAGTTATATTCCATACTCGGCCTGATGTAGGTAGTGTAGATATTAAGAAGATCGGAAGAGGTGAAATACTTCCTGCACCGCTTAAGAAAGCCCAAACACTTAAATGCTTATTTCGATACTTCGAATAGGTGTTTTGACCAACGGATCATCACATGCCGATTAGAGCGCCCTCTTTAATTTACTGACGTACATAACACAAGTCCTATGAATACAGAAAGTAGCAGCTCATATGACATGTCTGATTGTGTAATTTCGACTTAAAAAATGTGAACAACCCATTTCCTTTATTCTTTTAAAAGTCTTTCATAAGCATTTTTCTATTGATTATTCATGGGTTCCAACTTCTTTCAAAATTCCTTAAACCCAATAAGAGAAACCTTCTAATGCTTTTGATAAAGCCTTCTTCAAGCTTAACTCATGTCCTATAATGTTTGTAATGTTAGATGTATGTACTCGTATCTGTAGGTATATTAGGAAATTCTTATTTTTTATTATTTTTTTTTCTGTTTTCTTGTTCTTTTTATTGTTTTTGTTTTGTTTTCTTTCTTATCTTGTTCTAATTAAAATTTATTTAATTTATTGTGGTACTTGAAGACTCCTACCGTTACAAATATTTTATTTGTAGAGGTTTAACATCAAAGTTAAAAATTCAAAAAAATAAACACATTTTAAATTCAGCGATTTTTCTTAGTTTTATATTAGAGTTTTGTTTTATTTCTTTTAGAAAAACATTTTTTCCTGCTCGCCTAATGCAGGGGCTAACATTATGGGCGAGCTGTGTTTTATTTTTAAGTTATGAAATAAAGTTATTTGAAAAATTTTGCTATTACGTTTTTTTTACGATTTTTAAAGTTTTTTTGGTTTCAATGTTGTTTTTGTTTTTTTTTTAATCTATTTTCAGTGTCACTTTGATGAAAATGGAAAAATGAGAGAAAATATCTTTAATCATATATTAAAGGTTACATTGTGCTTTTTCACTTAATATTAAAACAGACTGCCAAGGTGTTATGTTTTTTGTTTTTGATTGTTGGAGAAACCATATTCTACTGTTTTATATATGGATCTATAAAAGGCGAAATGTTTTTGAAGAGCTCATCTTAAGATGGTAAGTATCCTTTTGAATTTATTACATGTAGTAACAATTAGTTAACATAATTGAAACGTAATAATATTTAATTTTCATGGAAAATGAGGTGAAGCATGAATTTAGCTGATTCGCAAGTTTTAAGTAATAGTTATGAATGGCTAAAACGAAAAAAACCATCCTTGACCTTTATTTGTTAAATTTTATAAGTCAAACACATAAATAAATCAAAAAGAATCGTTTTTGGATCTATTAAAGCCCGGCAAAAACGACATTTTGAGGCCACAAAACCACAGAAGATATTTCTGTAATGTGATTAAATGTAGAATTTAAAGATCTGTGTGCATCGATATGAAAATCTTTGTATAAATTCAAGAAAGCCCTATCTACAATGCGATCTGTAATGTGTGCACTATAATTGAATACATTCCATCCCTTCTGTATTCTCATCTTCTGTAGCCTTGATAGGCAAAATAACCTGTGAAATGAAAATTCGGCGGAGCCCGGCCAGGATTCAAATCTAGACACTTAGGGCAACAGCGGGAGATGTTGCCTTTGTCTAGCTTCCGAAGCTATGGATACATCTTCCGAAAGATGCACAGTGAAATGTGTTTACGATGGAGCTCATTGTGGTTGCGTGGACAATAAAAACTATCACTACAATACACACAAAAACATGCATTAGAAAATGAGCAACTATACCCAGAGAAAAGTTGATACCAAACGGGCTCATTTCTGTACCATACAGTATTAATAATAAAGCAAAACTGTATGGTACAAAAACAATGCCTGATGGTATGGATGAAACATTAAATGATTAGTATTACCGAACTGGTACTGGTTTTAATACCAATCTGTTATTGGTTTTAGCACCAGACGTTGTTGGTTTTAGAACCAAACCGTTATTGATTATTCCATCCCCTAATTGACCAAAAAAAAACATTGAAAATAATTTTAATTTAATTTTATTTTAATTATTTGTGTCAATAATAACAACAAGTAAAAAGGCGTTGGATACCCACCACCTCGGATATATGTAAACCACCTTTCGTTATAATTCGATGAAAAATGCATAATTTATGCCCCCATAGCAGCTTTATCGAAATATGGTCCGATTTGGACCGAATTGCGAATGCGCGGATATTGTGTGGTCTAATAGATACAAATCACTGTTTAATTTTGCAGAACAAAATATTGTTCTTTATGGTCGCCATATCCAAATATCGACCGATCTAAACCATATACGACACAAATGTCAAAAAGCCGAACATAAGTCACTGTGACAAATTTGAGCGAAATCAGATTATAAATATGCCTTTTATGGGGCCAAGACTTTAAACCGAGAGATCGGTCTATATGGCAGCTATATCCTAAACTAAACCGATCTGAGCCAAATTGAAGAAGAAAGTCGAAGACCCTTACACAACTCACTGTGCCAAATTTCGACTTAATCGGACAATAAATGCGCCTTTTATGGGCCCAAAACCTTAAATCGAGAGATCGGTCTATATGGCAGCTATATCTAAATCTGGACCGATCTGGGCCAAATAGAAGGAGGATGTCGATAGGCCTAACACAACTTACTGTCCCAAATTTTTGCAAAATAGACCAATAAATGCGTCTTTTATGGGCCCAAGACCTTAAATCGAGAGACTCGTCTATATGGCAGCTATATCCAAATCTAGACCGATCTGTGCCATATTGCAGAAAAATGTCGAGGGGCCTAACTTTACTCACTGTTCCAAATTTCGACGACATCGGACAATAAATGCGCGATGACAAGAATACAAATGTGACTCTGTTGATTCTTAATAGCCTCCTTTGTCTGGTATTGCATTTATAACAAATGGTATTTAAAATCTTTGCCAATGATGCAAACAAAATAATACCAGGCGGTATTGAATTGATAGCAAATGGTATTAACAATTTTGCCGATGACGCGAACAAAATAATACCAGGCGGTATTGGAAAAGTACCTTAATTTTTCTATCAGTGTAGCAGACAAGGTGCTGAGCTTGGTTGTTGTCGTATTCAGTGTACTATAAAATTCGTTTTCGCAATAAACTCGATATAAGTACAACCTACCAACGTACGGCCCTTGATGCCTTCACACCTAAAAGTATTCGATGAGACTTTCTTAACCAAAAGTTGGTGTTGTGGTATCTTCTGATCATTGCAAAGAAGTCTGCGATCATTAAGATCTTCTCCAAAGCAACATAAAATTAAAATAAGGTTTTAATTTAAAACCAGTAAGGAAAGACAAAAGTCGGGCATTGCCGACTGTATAATACCCTACACCTACCCTTTAAGTACAAAGTGGGAGCTATATGCAATTATATGAAATTTGCTCTGAAGACAAATTTATCAATGAAATTATCTCTGAAGACAAAATTTCCATACATTTTCTCTGAAGACAAAAATTCAATAACATTTTCTATAGAGACAAAATTTAATGACATTTTCGCTAAAGAGAAAATTTCAGTGAATATTTCTCGAAAGATAAAATTTTCAATAAAATTTTTTTTAAAGACAAGATTTTAATGACATTTTCTATAAAGACAAAATTTCAATAAAATATTCTTTAAAGACAAAATCTGTTATGAAATTTTCTCTGAAAACAAATTTTTTGTGAAATTTTCCCAGAAGACCGAATTTTAATGAAATTTTCTCTAAAGTCAAAAATTTAACTAAATTATCTCTAAAGACAGATTTTTAATGAAATTTTCTCCTAAGAAAGAGTTACACAAAATGTTCTTTAACACAAAAATTTAATAACACTTGATATTTGAAATTAAAAATGTAATAAAAAATAGTTGTGGAAGAAAGTAACAGTTAAAAAAATCCTTAAAGATGAAAAGCATTTGCAATAATTTTTTCCTTAAATTATTCTTTTGGAAAAAATAGGCTTTTTCTTGTGTTTAATAAGGCGTGGAAGCTATGGTTAGAATGGAGAGTCTACAAATTTAGAATAGTCATCTAAAAAGCTTTTAAAATTTCGTTTTGCAATTGAAGACAGTTTTCAAAAAGATACTTATTAATGCCATCTTTACCATCAGTGTGTGGATAATATTGTAAAAGATATGCTTAGAAGGCCGAAAGATATACACGTAGAATTAAATTTTTATTGTTTTTGTTATAAAACACCTAAAAGAGATTTTAAAAATTTCAAAAATGTTCTTAAATACTAACTGCATAAATGACACTCAAGATAAGTGTCCCAGCCCTGTGGCTATTCATTTTCAGACCTTTAGCTTTAAATCCTTTTTCAGATATTTCCAATGTTTTTTCTTTTTTTTCCAAATTTACTTGATGTATTATTTTCATACTAGGATATTAAAACTTGCTGTGTATGCTATGAGTATGTTATGATATGGGGTTTTGCTGTGAAATGACTTTTCGGAATGTATTATAGATATTCGCATCCGATCTTTCTCTATTTTCTGCCCTAAATGGATGCTAAAGTAATTTACTATTCATTTTTAAAAACAAAAAATGTTTCTCGCTTTTTTAATAAATCCGAAGGTTTAGAAACAAAATCTTTTGAAAATATATTTTTAAATTCGTTCGTTCGTTATTTTTTTTTTGTTCTTTTGGAATTTGAGAGATAAACTAATATTGCTTAAGGTCGATTGTTGGTTGATATGTAACAAATTAAATATACATACAAAAATCCAAGAAAAACAAAAACACAAAAAATCCTATACAAATTTTCAACATATACATGTATAAAAACATATGAATTATTCCAAAAAAGAAATTTATTTAAATAATTCTTAACTGTTGTATAACGTAATTGGATTATTTTCAAGATTCTTCTGTTAATAATATTGCTCTGTCTTTTTTTCTTTTTTGTTTTATAAAAACTAATATTTTTCACAAATTTACACTAGAAATTATATTTCAAAAACAAAATTAAAAAAATTTTAAATCTATAAATAATAATATTTATTATAAACAATATCATTTTTTAGGAGTGATCATTCCTCACGTTTTGGCCAACGTCTACAGTCCTTTTTGTTGTTGTTTTGCTATTTGACTGTTTTGTGTGTTGTTGTCCTTAAACCGTTTTTCTTGCCAGCACTCAGTCATTTTCTTGCCTATTAAATGCCTATCCTGTTGTCAACATTTAGCCTGACATTTATGTGGGCACCACATATTCGGTGTTCATGTACGAAAATCCTATAAATTCCGATTGATCCAAATTCATCATAAAAACTTTATCCGTAGGTGTCAAATCGGTCTTTTCTGAAGTGAATTGTTTATCAAAGTTGGAGACATCCTTGCGATGTTTCTGCAAAGAAAGAAAAAAGAAAAATAATTTTGTATAAATAATAAAGAGGATATTAGGAAAGTAATTTGTATTAAAAAAAAAAAACACTTGGTCCCACATTTGGACGTCAGATTCGTATTCTACTCTCAAATCACTTTTTTTGAATCCCATATTACCATGGTCGATAAATATGTCCGATTTAGAGGTGTTTTGGGTGCGCCTTCTTTCACTCTCTTATTTTATTTTCGAGCAATACTGTCACGGTGAAGAAAAAATCCCTGTTTGAGGGTGCTGGTACGGCCTTTCATATATTTTGCCCCAATTGGTGCTCTACTCCCAAATACCTTTCATTTGATCCTTATATTGCTTTAGGTGGTAAATATGTCCGGTATGGGGGGTTTTGTGCTCTAGTCTCAAATACCTATGAGTCCCATATTGTCATTATTGGTTTAAATTTCCATTTGGCGGGCTTTGGAGATTACCAATTTATATTTTTGAGTTATTATAAACAAACTAAATTTCGCGTAAATCGCTCCATCCATCTCCGAGTTCTGGTGTTTTTGAAAATAGGGTAAGGGGACCCTCCCCCATTAAAGTTTGGAAGTTAGATCTACTTCATGCTCTTGGTTTTGTTGGTAATCTGAGTAGTCAAACCCTTTCCCCCCAAAAGTGGATATCAGATTCATACTGTACTTCCAAAATCACATTTAAGCTACATATTGCTATAGTCGGTATATATGTGTGGTTCAGGAGGAGTGTATAAGATGAGTCGTCCCTGAAACATTTGGACATAAAACAGATATCAGATTGGAGCCCCTTTTTGCTATAATCCACAACAAAGTGTCCTGTTGGGGGGTTTTTGTGGTGGGGGACCCTCGACCATTTAGTGTGAAATTTGTATACCAAGTTCGTACTCTACTCTTAAATACCTTTCATTTGACACCTATATTGCCCAATCGGTAAACATGTCCGTTCGGGTGGGTTTTGGGATGGGGCGTCCCCCAGGTTATTTGACCCCAAAATTGTATACCAATTTCGTGTTTTTCAGATACCAAAAGATGACATACAAAATTTCGCTTTAATCGGTGCACCCATCACCGAGATCTGCCATTTTTGATATTTGTGGTAAGGGGGAGGGTCCGCCCCCTCATCCGATATCAAAAAAAGTAGTACCCCATTTTCACCAAATGTAAAAATTTCATGAAAATCAGGGGCCGAATTACCGCAAATCTCTCTATTGTGAATTATCCATTTCTTTATTGAACGAAGATTTAAGAAATTTAAAATCCCAAATGTTCAAATCGATCATAATTCGTAAAAAATTTGACATTAAAATGTAACATCCATTAAATATGATATGAAGTTTCATTCGATACGAAAGCACACTTCATCACGTGTGCGGTAATTCGGACCCAGTTCAGCCGTTTTTGAGTCTATACGGAACAGACAAATAAACTAACAAAGCACTACAAATTAATTTTTATGTATTAATAGATTGTTGTTGTTGTTGTAGCAGTTTGCTGTGGTCTATCTTTCGTCTGCTTGATTCTGTTGAGTGTCAAGATCCAGGAACTTTGCGACTAAGATGGGGTGCGTCCACAGGAATTTAGGTCTGAGTCGAGTGAGTTTGGCTGAGCAGTTAAACAGGTGACGTGTATCGGGTGGTCCCTGGTTACAATCGGGACATTTATCTTGCACGTCGCCATCAATCCTAATTTATTTTAGTTTAATTTGATTTAATTTTTTATATTCTATTGCTTTATTTTATTTTATTTCCTTTTTTATTTTATTTTAATATATTTTATTTATTTTTTTTTTTAAATTTTTTTATTCTATTGTTTTTTTAATTCATATTTTAATTAATTAAATTTTTTTTTATTTTATTTTATACTATTTTATTTTATTTTCATACATTATATATAATTGCATTCTTCAATTAATTTTTTTTATTATTTTACTTTAATGCAATTTTTTGGATAATTTTTAGTAACTTACAATTTTTGGCTTAAATGGTGGCTGAACCTCTCGATTCTCAATTTTTTCCCAGTCTATGCGTCTAAAGAATGGATGCAAGCGTACATCTTCTTCACCCGTGGGTCCACATCCCAATCGTTTGTTGGGTTGTTTTGTTAGGAACTGAAAGAAACAACAACAACAACAATATATGGTCAATAAAATGCTGTCAGTGATTTAGGCCATTTTATCTAAAACGCAGATACTTACACCTTTGCAGGCTTCTTTGGCCTCTTTGCTTAAACTTTTCGGATATGAAACATTATGATCTGTTATGGCGGCGAAAAGTTCTTCTTCATCTTCACCATCAAATGGAGGTTGTCCCACTAACATTTCATATAAAAGGACACCGTAAGCCCACCAGTCGACTGATTTGCCATAGGGCTGATACAAGATGATCTAAAGAAGAGAATAAAAAAATTAAGGAAATTTAAAGGTTTGAACTATCCCCGGTAGAGAGATTAATAAAAAAAAAATTATTACACTACAAAATGTCGGTGTATTGATAACTCCGTTTAAGGAAAGGCTCTTTGATATTCGTATTTTTGTTTTCAAAGATTTTTCTCTATTAGACTTTGCTATATGTTCCTTTTTCTGAGCTTAAGGGTATTTTTTTTTTAGCTTATCCTGATATGATTTTCACAAGGTTTGTTCACATACCTCAGGCGCTATATAGTCCGGTGTACCGCAAAAAGTTTTTGTTGTTTTATCACCCACAATATTCTCCTTGCACATGCCAAAATCGGCTATCTTAACATGGCCATCGGCATCCAATAGGACATTATCCAATTTCAGATCTCTATACAAAATCCCTTTGCTATGCAAAAAGAATAGGCCAGCGGCAATTTCGGCAGCATAGAACCTAAAGGAAAGACAAGAAATTAGACATTTTTATAGCTAAGTAAGACTTTTTCTTGGGTTCCAGCAGACTTACACAGCAACTGGCTCCTTAAATTTTCCGAATTGTTGTATTTGAAACATTAAATCGCCACCATTGACATATTCCATGACAAAGAATAGACGATCCAAAGTCTGGAAGCAGGAATGTAATTGGACCAAAAATGGCGGTTTCTCTTGCAAGGCCAAGACGCGTTTCTCAATCATGGTGCACTCAACATCGTCGTCCTGTATAATGACATCTTTTTTAAGAATCTTAATGGCATACAACTCTTCGGTGCCTTTGCGTTCGGCCAATAAAACCTTAAGAAAATCAAAAGAATTTAAAATGTTGCATTTCTTTTTTGTTTGTATTCTTTGAGCATACTTTGCCAAATGATCCCTTGCCCAGAACTTTGATGAAATTGAAATCACTGGCCCTAATCATATCAGTTTTCGACTGACTTTGACTGTTGGTTTCGGAACGCATTACCAATGGTTTCTTTTGTGATGATTTCTGGAAAATAGTTTCAATATGATTTTTTGACAAAATTTTCTTTACGACTCATGAATAATACACTTACTCTCATCTGAGATTTAAGCTTCAGCAGATCTTGTGTGGCATCAGCACATGGCACATTGTAATATTCACCCTCATCTTGGGTGAGTAGCTTAAACCAGCCATTGGCAGGATTCTAAAAGAAATTCTATGGTAGAAAAGCCGTTTTTCTACTAATTTGAAAAACAAACCTTAATAATTTCCGAGATTCCAAATGATAGAGCACCCATGAAGTCGTTGCGTGAGGTTCGATCCCAATCCCAGACTTCTATAAGAACTCGGCGATCTTTATCCTCTGCCTTCAGTTCACTAGTTAGGTTAGAGATATATAATAAGATATAATTTGTGTTGATGTTGTTTTTATAAAATCTAAGAAATACGTCAAAATGAATTGTAAAAATTATTACAGCAACAGTTTTTATTGAAGTAACTAAAAGATCGAGTCATTTTCACTACCGTTCGATTTTCGCGTTCACTTCTACCATTTTTTTCCGGGGTATATGGTGCTGTAAGCCTGTGCGTAAAACCATGTAGGTTTAATATAATGCGAACTTCACGATTGTCGAATTTCCCTCCATTATCAGTTAGCAACTCCTTAATGGGATGACCTTGCGATTTTGCTAAACTTAATACTATCTTAAACCCGTTTTTAATTTTGGATTTATGTTGCAGCAAGTAGCCGAAACGATTCTTGTAAATACATCCTTAAATATGAATAGATATTTATTTTTAGCAAAAGATTCAACAAACGGTCCACATACATCAGCAGAAACCAATACTCCCGTAGTTTTAGCATTACTTCTTCTTCCAAATGACAACCGATGCGTCTTTCCAAAAAATACAAGGCTTACACAAATGGTTTTCCATATTTGCCTTTATGATTAGTTCTGATTGCAATAATTTTTACATGTGTCTTTTGTCTTGATGACCCCAACGTTGATGGTATGACTGCAATAACAAATGATCAGCATGTGCGGCATTAGCCTCATTAGCCTCATTACTGTTCCGATGTATTGCTTTTACATTAGCTTTGTATAATGTCGTTTCAACTTCTCGTGCGCCTGTTAACAAGGGTTTTATTTACTAGAAATTCACATCTTTTGGCGATGACTTGAACTGGCTGTTCCTCCGCCTATCATGTGCCGTAAGAGCTGAAAACAAATTTCTAGAAATATTTGGTACATACCAGACGAGTTTCAAATCTAGTATCACATTTTTGCCCGCAACGAAGGATTTTATTTCAACTGTTCCTTTACCAATGGGTTCTAATTTTTCTTTTCCGGCTGCTCTAATGTAACATAGGTTTTTGATTTTTACAATTTAACCAATTTTCTGCACTCCTTTCCTGAATGGCAAACTTTCGTGGATCATTGAATTTGCTTTGCCATTTCTTGACTTGTTCGGTTGCCATCATTAATCCATTTTCGAGAGTCGCGAAGCCAGTGACCCCTCTTTTTGCAATAATTACACGTATCCGATTTCCTCTTTGTGTTTCTGTTTTCGTCTGGCTTCTTGAGCCTTGAATTCTTTGCTATTAAATCTTCAGATTTTCCAAAATAACGCTGAAACATATACTGCTGGGCAGTAATCTCATCGACAGACTTTTCTTCATTCATCGATAGCAACATCTAACTGGATTTAAATGTTTCAAATTGGCTTGGTAAAATTTGAAAATTTTGCACACAAGGAGTAAATAAAGGTAGAACATTCTCTTTTTTTGCTCTTAGTCCACTATTTAGCTCCAGCCAAAGAGTCTTTAATTTTGCAATGTGCATGGAAACATCATAGGATTCTAATCAAATTGGAAGAAATCAATACAAATTTTATAAACCTGATCTTTGGATTGCACTTCAAACTGTAACTTCAAAGCATCCCAAGTATATGCGTCTGAATCTTGATCTATAATCTTCTGTTAAATGTCTTTACTAACTGCACTTACCAATAACGATTTTTTAATTTAAGTCTATAGATAGGTGCCGAAAAGGATCATTATTTGCATATTTGGTTTTATAATAAGAAATTTTCCAAAGTTTAAAATATTTGGTAGGTCTGATAATAAGATTTAATCGGTACTCATACGAAGGTAATGAACTTCTGTCCCATCCATTTCGACAGAAACAAAATTTGTTTTTGAACCGATTCTATTAAATCAGAATGAATATTGTTGTACGGATCCCATACCACTGAACCGTGCTCGAGTGTAATTCTGACTAGCGACATATATAAGTTCTGACTATATATTGGGTTGCCCAAAAAGTAATTACGGATTTTTTAAAAGAAAGTAAATTCATTTTTAATAAAACTTAGAATGAACTTTAATCAAATATAATTTTTTTAAACTTTTTTTCTAAAGCAAGCTAAAAGTAACAGCTGATAACTGACAGAAGAAAGAATGCAATTACAGAGTCACAAGCTGTGAAAAAATTTGTCAACGCCGACTATATGAAAAATCCGCATTTACTTTTTGGGCAACCCAATATATAAGTTTCTTTACTTCAGCGTTTCATGAAGCCAAGAGCATCATGTGCTTTGCTTACAACCATTGAGATGTGTAGACGGAAGTTTAAGCGTTGGTCTAGAAGAAATCCAAGGTCTTTAAAGCCATAGACTACTTCAAGTTGATTGGAACCCAAAAAGTAGCTAGTTTTAAGAGAGGTTATTCTTGGAAATGATATGTGTTTGCACTTGGAAATGTTTAGTTCCATAAAGTTCTGGTTGCACTATTCGCAAAGAGTATCAAGGTCATACTGAAGTTAACTGTTCATCAGAATCTTTCGTCGATCCGAAGATCTTTACATCATCTGCATACATCAAAATATTCGAGTGCTTTAAAGTAAAAGGGAGATCGTTTGTGAACAAACAAAACAGCACAGGGCCAAGATGACTACCCAGTGGAAAACCTGAAGAGACAACAATTGATTTGGAAACTGCAGTACCAATTTAACTCTTTGAGTACGTCCAGCCATATATGATGTGATCAACTTTAGTAAAGAGGGACTGAAACCAATAAGATAATAAGATTGTTGTTGACTTTATCAAATGCTTTACTAAAATCGGTATATATAGTATCTGTTTGGCAGTAAATTCTAAAATATTTGTTATTGTCGATTTCGATTTTCGGAACCCATGTTGGTAGGGAGACAATATAGAAGAGACTTGATGTGAAATAGTGTCAGTCAAAATTTTCTCTAATAGCTTCGGATAGCATTCAAAAATTTTGCGTAACTATTGTCATTTTTTCTTTTTGCTGTGGCATTTTCTGCTAATGGGGCTTGCTTCAATAATCTTCTTTCTATTACATCTTGGATTACCACTAAGGAATCCTAGTGGTAATCCTGAATGTCTCGCATTTTCCTATTTTACATCGTCAAAAGCTTCAAATTTTTCGAAAAATACATTGTATTTTTATATCTTTTTTTTTCAAATAATTTTCCAGATATTTTCCTTGATTATTATTTAAAAGCTGCCTGGGCCATAACCTTTTACTTCAATAAAAACTGTTACTGTAATACAAATATCAAAAGACGGCTGGGAACTATTCTCACGAAAATTTAGCCATTTTTTCGTTTTTGAATTTTTATTTTACCGTGTATTTGGAGGCTCTTTCATGATATAGATCTTTACAAGATTCCCATTACAAACTTAAATATCAAATTTGGGTCATCTTTATTAAATTCAAAAGAGTTGAAATTTGTTTTTATTTAAATTCATTGTTAACTTGTTTCAACTTTGTTGTTGAAATTTCAATCTGCGAATATATAAATGTGTATGTATATGTTTTACATACACATATTTACATATTTTGCATGCTTCTGCTGTACTTACTAAGTGATTGTTTCATTCCAAACTGGATTGAGACATGCCTTAATGGTGCGTGTCTTCTTTTTGCATTTCTCATGCTCATCGGGAATTAATTTAACTTTGACATAAGGATCACTTAAACCATTGGGATCCATTGGAATGAGATTACGACCTTCTTTGACTATAAAAAGAATAACAAGGAATACAATGAAAGAAAATTATATCAGAAAAATTAAATATGTAAAAAGTTTTTCTCCCTTTTTTTAAGTTTTCAGGGTGTTCTTTTGCTATAAAAAGAATTATTTGCCATTATTATTTGTTCTATGCTCCATTAGAATATTTTTAGCATCATTTTTCTTTCTATCTAAAAGACATTTCTGTGTCATTATCTATAAATGAATGGGGTGTTACATGCCATTATGAGTACTAGATGGTTTTTGGGGGGTTGTAACTTTGGGGGTTGCTTTTGCACATATATTGAAGACTTAAATTGCTAGTATCAAATGTTCTTAAAAGCTAATTTAAAATGTAATGGAGCATAAGTATATGCTCGGTTAGTTGCAAATTCGTTGGCAAAACTGCTGATTGTGTAGATTTTATACAAACGAGGGCATGTGTAAAAGTAGTAGAACAAAATTATGTGGTTGTGGCCTTAGCTAGGGAACATTTACAAGAAAATTTACTTTAAAAGAATAATTTAAAATTTATTATTGTTTGTTTCTCTATGAAGTTTAATGGCCGCATTCACAAAACTTAAGGAAAACTTAAAATAGATTTTTATGTCAATAAGACCTATTTCCAATCTACTTTAAGTTGAGTGAATACCCGTGTAAATGTTGGAGTGAAACTAAAATTCTAGAAATTTTCATTAACATATTTTTTTTTAATGTTTATAATGGAATTTTTATTTTTTTTTGCAGAGCCACTTAAAATCTCACATATTTAGGGAATTACAACTATTTTAAGTTATGGGCTAACCAAACCCACTTGACCATTTCGATAAGATTAAATTTTTTAAATTTATAACGAGTTATATTCCATTTCTCGATTAAACTCATATTTAAGGCTTAATATGCATTTTGAAGTTGTCAGCGAAAATTTTGAATTATTCATTGATTTTCAGTAAAAGCTTCAACTTTTGACCATGTTGAATGTAATTTAAAAATGTTTGAGAGCCATGAATTTAACTCCGTTTTTAGAATTAATCCATAAGAAGTTACAAGTATATTCGAGTTTAGAAAACAAAACTCGGGCTTTTCATGGCCTTTAATAAAAATATTGATTCAATTTGCAAAAATTTTCCAATTTTGATAGGGTCGCGATTAAACTCATATTTTTAGATCAAACAGCCATACATTTGTCTGTTATTATTTTCTTTTTTCATAGGGTTATTTTCAAACTTCCCCTCGCATAGTTAAAATCACCGATGCATGTTAAATGCTTGATTTTTCCCTTCATAGCTATGCCACGACCTCTAAACTAAAGGGGGTATGATGGTCAGGGTAGTACAAATGCATTGTCCATTGTCCACATACTTACTTAGTACTGTTAAGGTATTATCTTTAACACCTAATTCCAGGAAAATGCGTCCACGTCGTTCGGTGTGATCACATCCACATAAGCTGGGCACGTTCTCTTGGCAACGTGCATGCACGTTCATGTCACATGCTGTTCAAGGGCAAATGTTTGAAGTGTTTAACAAATACAAAAAAAAAAAAACAAAAACAAAGAGCAAAAAATACAAATTAATTATTGTCTATTTCAAAATAAAGTTCAGTTTTTTCTTTGAATTTTGTTTAAACATTTTTATTATTCATAAATTTTTGGGGTTTAAGTTTTCTTTGTGGATTTGGTGGTTGAGACGGGTGGGAATGATTAGTAGTGGGTGGTAGTAACAGTTGTAGTAGTAGTAGTAGTGGTAGTAGATAGTGATTAAGCTTTTTCGTTGTCGCTAAGGATCTAATATATGTTTGAAAGGGGTATAGACATTAGACTCATACTCTCACACACACTCACACTCATACACCTTCATATGTTTTGAGCAAGCACACAGTGAACTTATATTCTCTTTCCAATGATTGAGGGATTGAAGGCGACTTTCACACTTTTTGTAAAAAAAAACCAAAACTCATAAAACACAAAGCTTAAGAAACTACTATGCTAAAATATCAACATTTTCCACTTACCTGACATAAAGTTTTACTTGATATGGGTCAGTTTTTTTTGGGTTTATGTAAATGTTATGTGTAAGAGAAGGATGTTGAAGTTTTTCTTTTGCACTGCCTTGACTTTAAAGGAAATTCGAAATTGATTGCAAACATGAAGCAGCATCATTGATGGTTGACCTTTTTCTATGTGTACATGTCAACCATATTAGCTCAATATTTACTTAGCCCTTCTTTCAAAGCCAGCAAAACCAGTATATTTTTTACACTTGGTGATAAAGAAAGGAAAAAATGACCTTTAGATATATACTCTATTGACTTCAGTTCTCTTTCCCTTTTATTAGAGGGAATAATATGGGGTTTTCCAGAACAGAGGGCAAATTACTAAGGATCAGAGATGATGGTCGGGCGGAAACTCTGACGTATAAAACATACATTTCCGACGTATAGTACATTGGTACTAAATATTGATACATGACACTGATACTAAACGTTGGTACTAACCAATGGTTCTAAATGTTGGTACTAAACGTTGATACTAAATAAATATTTTAGTCTGAAGAATAAAAATCCCAAAAAAAAAACGTTTACAATAACGTTTTCTACGCTTCTTTAGTTTGGTCACAAAATTTATATTATTTTCAAAGGACAGATAAACTGCTGATTCTTAGATCATCTATATGCGAACGTTTCCACCAGCTGCTGCTGTAAACATTGGTACTGAATTTGGTACCAAAAGTAGAAAACGTCTTTTTAAAAGTTTAAATTTTTTGGGGATTTTTAATTTTTTAGATTAAAATTCGTGCAAAAAACCCCTTTGGAAATGCCCATACACTGGAAACTTATCTAAAATTTATTAAGGGCCATGAAAAGTCCTCAACAAAAAGAAGAAACGATCACAACAATAACGACAACATCAAGAAATTCAATGTGACAAAATCAATTTTCCACACGACTAAACCTTAAAAATTTGTTAGCCATAAAAAAAGTGGCAACATGTTCTAGCGACAAAAATATTATAAGCGGCTGTAGGGATGTGCGTATATCGTACTATGTAGTCATTTGTAGTTATTTTAAAAGATTGCTATGTCATAACATACTCTCCCACACATACTTGGATAACATACATAAATGGATGTGTGTGATGTGCTCTAAGTGCTTAAGGACACACATTGTCCCATCTTTTATGTTTTCACACTTTACCGAGATAAAAGTGAATTTAGCCAATATCTGTGTGTATTGAGAAGTTTATGAACAGCATGTCGACTGGTCTTTGCCAGCATATACACACCCACACACCCACACACACACACACAAACAAGCAAGCAAAGAAACTTGTACAAATACTGTGGTAATGTATTGTATGTGTGTATTGCAAGTCTTACAATATAAAATGAAAAGTTTATTTTAGTCTGGCCTAAAATGGTTTAATAGATTTTTTTTTGCTTAACAAAAAAAAAATTTAGAACGATATTGAACAACACTTTGTTGGTCTATAAATACGTAGGAGGAAGAGGAAATATTTTTGGGTAAAGGACAATTTAGTGAGAGAGTTTACTTTTGTTAATGGGAAATTTTAAGGATAAAGTGCAAAGAAAATATGTTAAAGTGGAGATTTCAAGGAACAATGAGATTTGCGAGATGGTAGTGACAAAATTCACATAACATACAAAGTTTTTGCCAAAGCCAAGAGCTGTGAGGAAAGACATTTTCAAATGTGGGTTGCAGAAATTCAAGATGTTGGGTAAAAAAAAATAAATCCAAAACAAATTTCAATGTAAAGGAAGGATGTCCATCCATCCGCCTGAAAGTATGCCACCATTTGAACAAATTAAGCTACATTTTGGGGTAAATTTTTGTCATATTCTTGTCATCCGGGCAGAATTTCTTATAAAGCTCATATATAGGTATAACTCTTTTGTAATTCGATCTCCAAAACTCTACATTTCTGGATTTATATTTCATATGTCATATGATGTCAGCCGGTCAGAATTGCGTATAAGGTTCTCCCGATTTGGTTTTATGACCATCTGGAGGCCACAATTCTTTTATGTCTTTCACTATCTATATACATTATTCAATCCCATGGCAGCCGGTTGTACGTACCGGATTGGTCGGATGGAATTTTTCAAAACACTGCTACAACAACAACAACATTATTTTCCAAATAGGTCCATAACTCAATATTCACAGATGTGGTTGGTCCCGATCGGTTTATAACCTGAAATTGCTGTCTGTATAATCTTATAACGGATTGCAGTGATCGGTAGTAACATTTTAAGTTCGAGGCAGCGAAATCAATGAAAAACACTTGTGGCAACAACGTCCCTGACGATTACAGAGAAATCACAGCCTGTCATCGGTAGTAACAAACTACAACGGATAAAGCAAAATTTATTTGCTCTTGAAGTTTACAACATAAAAGTTGTAGCCAACCTAACTGTTTGTATTATATATTAGTATTATTATACCCTCCACCATGGGATGGGGGTATACTAATTTCGTCATTCTGTTTGTAACACCTCGAAATATGCGTCTAAGACCCCATATAGTATATGTATTCTTGATCGTCATGACATTTTAAGTCGACCTAGCCATGTCCGTTCTTCTGTCCGTCCGTCTGTCTGTCGAAAGCACGGTAACTTTCGAAGGAGTAAAGCTAGCCGTTTTACTTTGCTCAAATACTTTTTTTTATTAGTGTAGGTCGGTTGGGATTGCAAATGGGCCCAATCGGTCCATGTTTTTATATAGCTGCCATATAAACCGATCTTGGGTCTTGACTTCTTAAGCCTTTAGAGGGCGCAATTCTCGTCCGATTTGACTCAAATTTTGAACGTTGTGTTTTGGTATCACTTCCAATAACTGTGCTAATGGTTCAAATGGGTTCATAACCTGATATAGCTGCCATATAAACCAATCTTGGGTGTTGACTTCTTTATATATTTTTTTCTATTGCGATTTGAAGAAATTTTGTACAGCGGCTTCACCTATGACCTTCAACATACGTGTCTAATATGGTCTGAATCGATTTATAGCTCCCATTTAAACCGATCTCCCGATTTTGCTTCTTGAGCCCTTACATGGTGCAACTATTATCCGAATGGACTGAAATATATCGCAATGCCTTCTACAATGTTCAGCATTCAATTCATTTATAGTCCGGACGATAGAGCTCCAATAGCATAACTGTTCTTATTCATTATTCTTTGTTTGCCAATAAAGAGATACCGCGCAAAGAACTCGACAAATGCGATCCATGGTGGAGGGTATATAAAATTTGACCAGGCCGAACTTGGCGTGCTTCTTATTGTTTTTATATTAATGAAGTTAATTAAATCGTTGTTGAGTAACCGACTGTGTTTTATTACAGCAACAACAACTATACACGTTTCATACTAAGGCGGCTTTATTTCTTAAACAATGTCACAATGCGAGATTAAACAACTCAACATCTGACAATGGTCATTCACAATAGATTGTATGAAAATCTGAACATTGGGCATTCACAATTGATTATATAAATATCTGACATTGGTCATTCACAATAAATCATATGTAAAGAGTTTGATAGGTCTCAGCTAAGATATATTCATTTACACGTAGTAGCAGTTGTCCAACAACAAAATATTGAGTGCACTATCGTCAAAATCAGTGATAAGTGCAACTCTGATTTTGTGTATGTTACTAGATCGCGCCATTTTTCGTTGTTTGTGTATTATGGTTCTTAACTTTAATACATACACACAACCAAAACACGTTGACAGATAGTGCATATCGCGAGAAAAATTTGTATTCAACTGTTTACGGTACACTACCTGGTAATTATGTCATGGTCTAAGCTATGTTTTGTTACGAATTACATGAGTCATGCAATCTATGGTCCAACTGAGTCTAATCTAGCATAGTTCTCATATAAATCTATTAGTTGATTTCATATCCTGCGCAACTACAAGGCCCAATTCGTGTCTGATTTTATTCTACTTATCCATATAATGTGCTGTTTGGACTTCCAATACCCAAATCCAGTATGATTCGAAGAAATCCTAAATCTGAAATGGCTACTGTACAAATCGATATTAAACTTTAAGGGTATAAAAAATTCATTCAGTCTGACGTTTCTACCTGTTTATTTGTTTAATTTCGTTTTCATCCCATGCCGCAGAGTCAAAATGCCGTTCCTTATTTTCTGCGAATAGACACGTACCCAATGAAAATTCAATATTCAATTGTGTGGTCATTTGCCATTTGACCACATTTGATAATGATATTAAGGATTCATTTGTTTGTCACTCAATTTGTCGCCTTTTGCGAATACAAAACCTTAATTGCCAGGCATTTAGCATGTGTACTAATTTTGGTATGTGTGTTAAATATTAAATCAGCTGTGTTGGTTTTGCTGCCATTATGAATTTGTGCTTGTATTTACGGGTGCATGTGTGTGTGTTTGGAGAAACCAATATTAATTACAAACCAATGTTTAGTCCACATATTTGAACAAAACAAACAATCCCACACATTTTCTGAAGTAACAATGAAATATGGCAAAGCTGTTATGGTAAGCTCCAAAATAGATAGAGAGAGAGGGAGTACCATATAACCGGTTAGGTTGAGAGGATTAGAAGAATTGCATATGGCAATATGCAGCATACGTAGTTGCTTATCATGACATTTAATTATAATCGTTGTTCACCTACATGCCTCTGGAGCTGTTTGCAATCGATTTTACACCCTTGGGATCTCATTACATCGTTTGCCATGATGTTGCACTTCATTTGAGCTTAAATATCCGTATGAATGTTTTCCTCTTGCGATAATTAAAACTGATTAAAACTCAATTGCAATAAATTTTCCATTTACTATCACACAAACCAGGCGAAGAATGAACGGCATAAAAGAATGCTTGTGTTGGTGTAAAGCTCTCATTTTAAGCACTAATAAATCATAACAAGTAAATGTGGTCAGCCGGGCCGGGCCGAATCTTATATACCCTCCACTGTGGATCGCATTTGTCAAGTCCATTGCCTGGTATCTCTTTATAGGCAAACAAAGGATAATGGATAAGAAATGCTATACTATTGGAGCTATATCAGCTTATGGACCGATTCGGACCATACTTTGGATTTTGGAGACCATAATAGAAGTCTTCAACCAAATCGAATAAGAATTGCGCCCTATAGTGGCTCAAAAGTAAAATCGGAAAATCGTTTTATATGGGAGCTAAAGGGTGATTTTTTAAGAGCTATGGGAAAGTTTTTCAAAACAAAAAAACACCTAAAAATTCAGAAAAATGTATGAAATCTTTATTTGAATCGTATGATAGTACTGTCCCTATAAAATTACATACATTTCCAATATTTCGGCCGTTATCTCACGAATAAATGCTTGCCTTCCAATGCGTCAATTGAAGCAGGCTTGTCTGTATAGACATGAGCTTTAACATAGCCCCACAAAAAAAAAAAATAGTTAAAGGCTTTAAATCGCACAATCCAGGCGGCCAATTGACCGGTTCCGAACGTGAAATAAAATGTCCTCTGAACTCGCCTCTCAATAAGTCCATTGTTACGTGTGCTGTGTGGTACGTGGAACCATCTTGTTGAAACCACATGTCATGCATTTTGGGCAAAAAATGTTGGATATCATCTCACGATAGCGTTCACCAATCACAGTTACGTTACGATTCGCAACATCTTTGAAGAAGTACTGCCCAATGATGTAACCAGCCCATAAACCGCGCCGTACTGTGAATTTTTCTGCATGCATTGGTGAGCTGTTTAAACCAGTGTTGCCAAAAAGATAATAGTTAAAGATCACTCTTTTTCTTTTGCATATTACTATGGATATGGTAATGGAGTTGTTATAAATGAAAATGTTTTATTTATCCATGGTGGTGGATACCCAAAGTTTAGTACAGCCGAACTTAACACTTTTTTACTTGTTTTCTTTTGTGTGTATTTTCATTATATCTTATAAATTATTTCCCTTAAAACATTGGCACTTTTCTTAGTGGTATGAATTACAAATTACATTTTCCTTACTTTACTCCAAAACTATGATTTTCAATTTTCATTGATCTCCAACTCA